>NC_041228.1:8928610-8956623 GCF_002837175.3 Physeter macrocephalus
ATGGGTTCGAGCCCTGGTCCGGGAAGATCCCACATGCCGCGGAGCAACTGGGGCCGTGAGCCACAACTACTGAGCCTGCGCGTCTGGAGCCTGTGCTCCGCAACAAGAGAGGCCGCGATAGTGAGAGGCCCACGCACCGCGATGAGGAGTGGCCCCCGCTCGCCGCAACTAGAGAAAGCCCTCGCACAGAGACGAAGACCCAACACAGCCAAAAATAAATACATTTATAAAAGAAAGATATTGTTATGTGTATCTCTTTTTTTAAAAAAACTTTTTAATATGGGAATTTTCAAATACATTATGTGGATCTCTTGAGGGGAACCAGGACCCTGCCCCAAGGCTGCCCTATTGTTTCTCTTGACTGTTCCTCCCACATCTCTGCATCCCCTCCCTTCCCTAATTAGCAACGGTTTGAACTGTTGTGCTAGTTGGAACTCAGGGCAGGTCATGGAGCCTGAATGAAGCCTATTTCCTGTAATCAAGAAACGGGGGACACAGAAAGACTTTTATGCCCAGGAACCCCACAGGGTCCTGCTTGGTATCAGGAACTTGCAAGAAAATCCAGAGGGAATTGGCAACCCAGATGTTAACACTGGTCCTAGAGCGGCAGGATCTTGCATGTTGTGCAGGCTTTGGCTGCAGGGAGTTCTGGGCTCAGGTGCATTCAGCATCTGTTAATGGAACGCCAGGCATGTGTTATACACTAGGGATAACGTAGTGAACAAGACAAGTTGTCAGCCTTGGAAGAGCTTGCAGTCTAGTGGGAGAGGCAGACAAATAAATAGGTTCCTGCAGTCTAATGTGAGAGGGAGGCATGCAGGATGCTAAAGTTGCTTTTGAACGGAGAATTAACTCAGAACTGGAAGGTTTAAAATCAGGAGAGTCTTCCTGAGAGAGGAGACACCTAAAGTGAGATCTCGTGAATAGACAGGAGCTGTCCAGGAGAAGAGTAGATGGTGAGGGATGGAGGAAGAAGAATAGCATTTGCAGAGGCCATTCACATTCTTTCAACAAGGATATTTCAATAATCCCTTTCCCCACTTTGTTCCCCTAGCTATCCCCATACCCTGCTCCAGCGTTTCTGCAGCTTAGCAGAAATGCACCCTTTATGGGAGTCTCCACCCGCTATAAAGTCACAGTACTTTGCCTGAGCACCCCCAGGCAGATATGAGAAAGTTCTTCTTTCCTTTTATCCCAGAAGACCTTGTACATGTCAAGACAATAGCAATACCTTCCCGTGTTGTAAGTTTTGTATATGGATCAAAGTGATTAGTGAGGTAGGACTTAAATAATATTAATTCCTATTTAAAAAATTTTCCAGAGAGTCTGACATTTGAGTTTCGTCTCCAACTTCTTCTAGTGGTAGAAGCAGTAACTCACTACAGGGTGATTTTTCTGTGCTCTGGGCAGGTCGCTAGACGAGGCGTGTCTTGGCTGGGTGAATGAAACTCCGGTGTTATATGGGATCTCTCGATGGTTTGGTCAAGCTACCCTTCTGAATCCCCTTTGATCTGAATAGCTCTGTTTCTGGGGATGAGACAACACATTTGCACTGGAGCTGAGTTTAATATTCAGCCAACAGATCTTATTTGATGGCTGGAGATAATCTCCATAGCAGTCCGCCTAGGACAGAATCACCAAAGGGAAGGGGAAGTTCGTACAGCGACCGGAGCCCAACCCTGGGTTCTAGAATGGTTGTCTCATGGGGAGAGCTGGTCCTGGCACAGCAGGTAGGTGGGGTTGGATTTCAGTGGTGTTCTGGTAACAGCACCACTCCATCAGCCAATGCCTTCCCTTCCCTCCAGGGGGAGAGAAAACCGTTTGTCTGTAGCAATCCCAAATGGCAGCACCAGAAAGTTTGGTCCCCTTAGTGCCTTTGGAAGTAGAACCAGTTTGTATTGAATAAATAAGGTGTGAGATTCATGGAAAGGGTGGTGTACTCGTTTCCTAGGGCTGCCACAACGAAGTCCCAGAGATGGGGGCTTAAACAACAGAAACTCATTGCCTCACAGTTCTGGAGGCTGGACGTCCAAAATCAAGGTGTCAGCAGCATTGTTTCTTTATTTTTTTTCTTTTTTTTTGCGGTACGCGGGCCTCTCACTGCTGTGGCCTCTCCCGTTGCGGAGCACAGGCTCCGGACGCGCAGGCTCAGCGGCCACGGCTCACGGGCCCAGCCGCTCCGCGGCACGTGGGATCTTCCCGGACCGGGGCACGAACCCTTGTCCCCTGCATCGGCAGGCGGACTCTCAACCACTGAGCCACCAGGGAAGCCCGAGATGTCATTTTTATAATCAGCTTTTCAGGACTCCCTCCATTCTCAATATTGGGTTAAACATCCCTCCTGTGCGGCCCCATGCTTCTTGCACTGTCATTATTACCTGTCACGTTGTATCAATACCGGAGCCTGTTGATACATCTGTCCGCCTTGACAGACTGTAAACTCTGTGAGGGGAGAAACTCCTGTTATTTACTATCCTGAACAGAGTGGTTCTCCATAAATGCATGTCAAGTGTGTGACATAATTTTTATACCTTTGTGACCAAACCTGTTTATAGCTGTCCCTTATTCCTTTGGCACTTAACATTTCCAATTGCCAGCTCTTGCTGTATTCCTTCCCTGAAGGCTCTCTCTGGCCACCTGAGCAGGGCAGGCTAGAAGTGCCAGGACACGGCACTTTCTGAGTGTAGACCTCAACCAAAGGCTGATGGAGCTAAATGGATAAACACCTTGGTGGGGGGTGTCTAAGTCTGAGGCATATGTACACTGTCTCCCAAAGTGACCCAGGGGGATTCAGTTCCAGTGGCAATTCACTTGACAATGCACCTTTGACTTGCTTCCTTTTCTTCCTCGTCTCTGCTGTTTCCCTCCCACCTGCTGCAATACCTGCAAAGTGCTTAAAATATATGTCAATGTGAGCCTCAGGGGTTACCCCAGGAGGATTAAGGGCAACGCTCCTCCCCAATATTTCCCCCTGGTTCAACACAAGCAGGTGCCCATTTGTCTGTCGGATGTATACATTGAGTATTGGGTTTCTGCCTAGAATTGAATTAGACAAAATATTCCATTACTGAGAAACTTGAACATGCTTTCATTTTTAAAGAGGAGCTGAGGCTCTGAGAAGAGAAAAGGATTTTTCTAGTATTACTCTTCTTTTTAATGACAGGGTCAGGAATAGAATTGAGCTGCCACTGGAACCTTCAGGGCAGGAGAAGTCTGATTCTACATGTGTAGTTTTGTCCACTTAATGTAGATCCCGCTTCCTCTGGAAAAGCACCTTTCATTAGGGAAGCTACCCCTCTCTTACTTACAGAATTATAGGTGAATCCTATCGTCTGATCTCACCCCCGTTACTGGGTGGAGTGCTCCACCCTGAGCAACAGGTGTATTTCATCACCCTTGCACAGTTAACAGTTCAAGATGAGCATATGACCCAAGTCAGTTCAATTACCGCCAGTCTTGAATCCTTTACAGGAGTCATACTCTACATGAACTATGATTACGAAGGCCTAGAGTTTCTGGGAGCTCCAAAGGAAAATATTCCTGAGAAGGGGGCCGAAATCAAGGAAGGCAGAGCAGAGGAAGGCAGCAAGTGAGATAGTGTGGTGACATTGACGTCAGGATCCAGCCATGCCTGAAGACATTCTACCTCCCCAGTTTCATTACATGAACCAAGAAACTCCTTTCTGTTTCCCTTAATTCAGTTTGAATTGTGTCTCTCTGACTTTTGACCTTAGGAGACCTAACTAATATGTTATTCATCCCTCAAAGGGAGAACTCTTGAGTATCTGGTTAAGGAGCTTGGGCTTTGAGGAAACAGTGTTCAGCGATGCGTTGTTTACCATTGTATCTCCAGTGCTAAGTCCATTGCCCACCTCATCATAGGCCCTAGTTAAGTATCTGGTGTTTGAAAGCCTGAATCTATTGTTTTTTTAAAATTCAGGCCCACCCCGTTGTTCATGATTAATCGGCGAGCGTCCTAGTTCCTAACTCTCTCTTTTGCCTAGAATCTCATGTTGTCAGATTAAAAATATTTTAAAAACCACTTGGGATGCCCAGCGTGGTCTCAGGGTGACACACGGGATGGAGCTCCTTCCCATCTGCAGTAGCGTCATCGGTTACAAGTTTCCCCATTTGCTTCTACCCGAAGTTTTCTTTCACTTCCCCAGGAGTCTTCTGGAGCAGACAGGGAATATTTCTGGCTCAGACCCATCTTGTCGAGCTCACTGCCAACTCCAATTCCCAGGCTGCCACACGTGGGGCGACTCCTGAAGCCTCCTGCCCAGTGGGCAACTATTCTGGGTTGTTTATTCTTGGCATTCGTGAGGGCTTCCGGGATGACTCGCTCCCCAGTCGGGCCCCCCGTTGTGCTGGGTCAGGGTGGCTCTGCAGCCTGTTTTTTATGCCCCTAATCAAAGAGCAACACCCCCCCAGATCTTGCAGTCAGCCATGCAGACCAGACTGGGAAGCAATTGCAGGCTGCTGAATCTAACCACAGCCACTTTAGGAAATGATAGGCTGGGAGCACTTTGAGAATGGAAATGGGGTAATCTTTGTCTTTCTCGCTCTTTTATTTTTCTTCTGATGTTTGACCTGGCTGACTGAGTTAAATCCCGGTTCAACTGTTCCTTATTAGCTGTGTGACCTTAGGAAAGTTACTTTTCTACTCTGAGCCCTAGCCCTTGTCCCCTCCCATCAAATGGTGATAACAAAATCCAATTGGTAGGGTTGTTTTAGGGATTAGAAATATTTTTAAAGGGTCTGATATAGTGCCTGGCATCTTGTTGATAACCGTGGCATTCTTGCTTCTCATTAAATTTTTAGTGTCTAGCAACACAGAACCTACCACCTACTAGCTGCTCATTAAGTGCCGAGGGTATAAATGAATAAAAGAAAGAATGAACAAAGAAATGTTGACATCATAGCCCTTGCCCTTTCTCTTCTGTCCTACTTTAACCCTTTAAGTGGGATAGACGATCCATATAAATGCATATTGAGGACATTGGGCGATCTCACTTTCCACCGCTCTGAGGCCCACTTTTTTTGCACATGCCACGCTGGCACGCCCTGACCACCTACGGCTTGATTCTGATGGACTTTCTCTCTCACTCCCCTTCATTTAAGAGTTGCCACTGCCATCTTGGGATAGCCCTGGGAGCTCAACTCTCACTCTCCTTCAGGTGAAGAAGGGGCACTTCCTCTGAACCATGTGCACTGCAGCCTTCAGTTCAGGGTCCTCTGCTGGGTATCGATGCTCTTTATGATGGGGTTCCACCTTCTTGCTCAGCTCTCCTTCACAATGTCCTTTTGGTTCCAGACATCCAGCTCCAATCACTGTTCATTAAAAATGCATGGCTGGGTACACAGTGAACTGCACATAGGTGTTTGTTGTTATTATAATGTCATCATTAGGAATCATATCAACTTTCTTTCATAGGCTCTGTCTTTATGTTCTTCCAGATTACACTTTGTTATTTCCTAAAGGTACAGATCAAAGCCCATTCCAATCATTAACAAAAAAAAGTCACAACAACACAACAATGACAGGAATGCTAATAGTTGACTTGTAGCAGAGCACTGACAGTGGTCCAAGTTAGGTGTTCAGTGCTTTTCATGCACTGACTCACCTGATTGTCACGGTAACCCAGAGTTATGCACTCACCTCCCCTCTGAGCAGGTCAGTAAACAGAGTTTAGAGAGGTTGAGAAGAGCCGCACCTTGTTAGGTGCAGAGCTGGAATGCAAACCCACAAATTCTGACTCCAGAGCCTTAAAACTTGACCTTTTAGACCTCAGATTTCTCATCTCTGAGATAAATATATCTTCTTCTTAAGTGTAGGGAAATGAATAAATAAGATAATACCTGTAAAGCACTTAGGAAAGTTTCTGGCACATTGAAACATTCAGTAGATATTAGTGAAGATGATGATGATGATGATGATGGTGGTGGTGGTGATGGTGATGGTGATGATGATGATGGTGATGGTGATGATGGTGATGATGATGATGGTGATGATGATGATGATGATGATGGTGGTGATGATGATGGTGATGATGATGATGATGATGATGGTGGTGATGATGATGGTGATGATGATGATGATGATGATGGTGGTGATGATGATGGTGATGATGATGATGATGATGATGGTGGTGATGATGATGGTGATGATGATGATGATGATGATGGTGGTGATGATGATGGTGATGATGTGATGATGGTGATGGTGATGGTGATGGTGATAGTGATGGTGATGATGATGATGATGGTGATGACGGTGATGATGGTGATGGTGGTGATGGTGATGATGATGGTGATGATGGTGGTGATGGTGATGGTGATGATGGTGATGGTGATGGTGATGATGATGGTGATGGTGGTGATGGTGATGGTGATGATGGTGATGGTGGTGATGGTGATGGTGATGATGGTGATGGTGATGATGGTGATGGTGATGGTGATGGTGATGGTGATGATGATGATGATGATGAATGATCATCTCAAGTCCACATTCCCTCCTTAGATTACTCACTAGTCGCTTAGTCTAAAAGGCCCACAGACTTTATTATATTATCACTTAATTTTCTCTGTATTTATATCTTGTCTCCCTGGAAGGGCTACAAATTCCTTCACAGCAAAGAACACAACCCAGGTCTTTTTCTGTTGTTTGTTTTTTAAACATGGCTTTATTTTTAATTGTAAAAAACTTTTAACAATTATTATTATTTTCTTGGCCACACAGTGGGGTCTTAGTTCCCCAACCAGGGATCAAACCCGTGCCCCCTGCGGTGGAAGCTTGGAGTCTTAACAACTGGGCCTCCAGGGGAGTCCCAGCCCAGGTCTTAAATTCTGTTCCTCATGGGCCTCAGTTTCCCTCTCTGGAAGAGCAGAGTTGATGTTTTCAAAGCTTCTTGGGAATATGACATTCTCTGATTCTATACATGTTTTAAATTCTGGCCTCCCTTAGAGTCCATAACACGCCACCTTGCACACAGTGATCATTCAGGAACTGAATTACTAACATCTTAGAAGTGAGATCTCAGGTACAGGGGAAGCTCTTTAATTTTGACTCAGGACCAGGAGGAAGAAAAGATGTGATGGAGTTTTAAGATACATTACATTTGATGTCTAGAGATCTCAGTGGAAACTGGGGTATTTACAGTAGGGGCAGAATGAGTTTTCGAAAGATCAGGAAATGGCTTTACCAAAGGGGTGCCTAGCTTTCACTCTCCTCTTTTTCAATCAATTCTGTAAATGCATCTGCCACGAGGTTTAAGAGGTCCTGTTGACTGGCTTTTGCTGAGAGGAAAGGGAAAAGATGAGTGAGGGAACGTGAGTTAAATTTAGCGAGTGAGTACAAGGCTACAGGTGGAGATTGCAGGCAGTAACTCCTTACTTAGCCTCCCTGGGGGTAGAAATAAAGTCTTCATGAAAAAAAGAGGATAAGGGAAGAGGGAGAAGTCATGTGTTGTGACGGATGTGCCACGTTCCTCTTTTCACTCCCTCTCTTAATTGAGACCTGCAGGTAGCTTCAATGAGGACGTATTGAGCACCAGCTATGAACCAAGTCCCGTATTAGACACTGGATGCATAAACGAACAGCGCACAGTCGCCGCCTGCACCAATCACCATTTGGCCCAGCAGACATACACAGAAGCAATCATCAGAACATATTGTGATGTGTCATATGACGGAGCTGTGTGCAAGGAGTGCTGACATCAACAAATACAAACAGCTCCAGCCGGAGTGGGGAGGATAAGGGGAGAGGGGAGGGGCTCACAAGGGAGGGAACAACTGGATTGATTCTTGAAGGATTGGGGGAGGGTTTGGGGCTGGACGAAGTGTGCAAAACAGTACCAGCAGAGGGAATAGCGTGTGCAAAAGCACAGAGATGGGAAAGACCACAGCAAATTAATTGAATGTAGTCAACTATCTGGGGTTGTGAGCTTTCTACTCCTCTGGGAAGAAGCTGTTTTATTGGAATAAAGGTTTCTTGCACCCCTGTGTTTGCTCATTTGCTTCTCCTTGTCTTCTTTTCCCTGTTCCAAGATCACCTGGCAGTTGATTGTCATCATTCCTGGTTACGGTTCTGTGAAGTCAGGGAATGTGGCTGCCTCGCTCACATTTGTATTCTGCACCCAGCCCATGTCACAGTGCACCTCAGTAAATGCTCCTTGCATGGAGTCAGAGAGAGAATGAGATCCCCCAAAATGAGGTCACAGAGAGAAAAAAATACGATAGAGAGACGACTTCCAATGGCCAAGAAATTCTTTGAGAAGAAACAAGGGATTTTATGTCACTAAAATCTCACCATACACCCAGGTCTGTCCTTCTAAAGACTTTGCTTTTGGTCTTGACCCCAAATTATACTCCTCATTTTAGGTGGAGGGGTCAGGGAAGATATCCTGAGAACTCCATTGAGGTTAGGGATGTGCCTCTTTCTTGGTTGACCACATGTCTCATTTTCTCAGCACTTAGATTTCTGAAAAACTAACCCCCCAAATGGAGTTAATTTGAATTAATGACAACTACTTAGTCCAAATGAACAAGAGCATCCTTGGGAATTCCATGGTGGTCCAGTGGTTAGGACTCCACGCTTTCACTGCCAAGGATGCCGGTTCAATCCCTGGTTGGGGAACTAAGATCCCATGAGCCTCAGGACCAAAACAAAAACAAAAACAAAAAAAACTGATTGTTTAAAACAAAACAAAACAAACAAACAAAACAACAAGAGCATCCTTGACTTCACCCAAAGAGTTGACAAATAGAATTTCAGAAACTGTGCAAGGTCACGAAGGGAGCTATCTTTTGCCAAGCAGGGTCGTTGGAAAAATCCTACGACACAGCCATCTAGGCAGCCACACCGTTGAGCTTGTCCTTTAAGGAAACAAGTCCATTGCGAGCTAAATGGATCTTAAGCCCAAACCGTTTCCTTCAATTTTCCTTTGTGGCAGATAGGCTATATAATTATTGATAACAATGAGTGTCCAAATATTTGTTTAAAGAGCAATTTAAAGTCTCTAATTTATATTCATGAGTTATTAAGTAGCTGAACAGTTCCTGTGTATTTTTCCCCCTTAGCATAATGATTAATTGAAGTTTTAACGCAGATTTAAGAGGTAGGTTTCCCATTTTGCCTGGAATGGTGTCTTCTCTCCAGAAATAACAATTATCCTCTGTTGGACTTTGTGAGGGGAATAGAAGAGAGAGGTTTGGAGTTTCTGATCTTGCTTTTTTCTGATGTAACTATATGATCTAAGGCAAATTTCCTAACCCATGTGCTGCAGCTGGTTTATAAGGGATTGAGTTATTCACATCCTAGACCCTGAAGTATCTAGATAGGACATGTCTGGGGCAACTGGACTCTCTAAGGCAGTAGACTCAGTGTATGTCACCTCAACCTTGACTCTGGAGTGCCCCGCAAATATTGTAATTTTAAGTGTGCCATGGCATGAGTCAGGTTGGGAAACACTACCAAGGAACTAATCTATCTTCTCTTCAGAAGAAATCTGATTGATGTCCTGGTGGTGAAAAAAGCTCAAGATACTGGACAGATGGAAAGACTTTAGGTGATGGTATTAAAAGCCAAATTTTGCCAGGAAATGATGTAATCTGATCAGAATTTAAAAGTCCTAGGGGAATTCCCTGGCAGTCCAGTGGTTGGGACTCTGCACTTTCACTGCCAAGGGCCCAGGTTCAATTCCTGGTCGGGGAGCTAGGATCCCACAAGCTGTGCGGCGTGGCAAAGAAATAAATTAATTTAAAAAATAAAGCCCTGGAAACCAAATATGAGCTTAACACTGAAGATTTCAAGAAACATTTGGAGCTCAGATTCAGCATGGAAATCACCTTGATGTTGTAAGCAAAGTGGCCTTGAGCAGATGGGGTGACAAGGGGGCTCACTTGTGTGAGCCTGTTATTGTTGAGGACTCGTCCTGTGGTCACAGGGTTCTTGGTGGAACATTGGTGGGACCTCCAAAATGGATGATACTCTCTGACCAGTGACTGATAGGAACACATCTAAAGTCACAAAATTAGATTTCTTTTTAGCACAGTAGAGACAATGCAAGAGCATCTCAGCAAGGGGAAATTTGGAGGAGCTTCTTATATGATTTGGACATGTGTTGGATGATTTTTAAGGAGAAAATAGGGAAGCAAGTTCTGGGTTTAAAGCTCTAAATTTGGTGAGTGAATATCTTAGTTTTTTTTATTTTTTATCTCGTATGTTAGTCAGCTTAGGCTGCCATAATAAAATACCATAGACTGGGTGGTTTAAAGGAAAGGAATTTATTTCTCTCAGTCTGGAGGGTAGAAGGCTGAGATCAGGGTGCCAACATGGCCAGGTTGTGGTGAGAGCACTCTTCCTGACTTGCACATGGCTGCCTTCTCATTGTGTTCTCATGTGGGTGGGTGAGGAGAGAGAGAGAAGAGAGAGAAAGAGCTCTCTGGTGTCTCTTTCTACAAGGACACTAATCCCATTATGAGTGCCCCATTTCCTGACTTCATCTAAGCCTAATTACCTCCCAAAGATCCCATTTCCAAATACTATCCCATTGGAAGTTAGGGCCTCAACATATGCATTTTGGGAGGACATGATTCAGTTCATAACGTCTAGGAAGCAGGAAGATTAAAGCACGGTGTGATGTATGCACCATGGTGGTCATGGAGAGATGCAGCAATCACTCAGTGTCATGCGATGTTACTCAAAACGGAGGATGTTTATAGTCATTGTTGTGGTTACAGAGTAGCGGTGTAGTGTCTAAATCCTGCTCTTCCTCCATATATAATCATGGAGAGGTCTTGTCTATATGTTTTCCTAAGCCTCATTTAGGTTCTTTTGGGAACATCACAGCCTGGTTATCAGAAAGCCTTCTCTTAGTAGATTAGAAACATCGCTGTTGCTATTTACCGTTTTTAGTCGTCTTCATCCTTTTCATGCCTTTGATAATTATAAGGAATATGTAATTACTTAATATGATTGTAGGCAATACATTTTTGGGGGGGGAAATACAAGTTAACTTTTGTCTTTATAAAAGTAATACTTATATCTCATAGAAAAATTAGAAAATATGAAAAATCCTCGTACTTCTATCTTGCAGAGACAAACTACATTCCTGTGTTTGCTTCCTTTCGGTCTTTTTATCGTATGGGTATTCATATTTGTTTTCATGGTTTGGATCATCCTGCATACACAACTTTTTGTTCTGAATTTCTTGACAAAAAATTTCAAAGTGTGCAATCTTAAGGTGTAGGAGGCCCTGATAGTGGAAAGCTTGGGAGCTGCTAACTTTACCTAAATCTCAGTTTAGTTCTGAATTTCTTAACAAAAAAGTTTCAAAGTATGCAATCTTAAGGTGTAGGAGGCCCTGATAGTGGAAAGCTTGGGAGCTGCTAACTTTACCTAAATCTCAGTTTATTCATGTAAAAGTAGAGAAAAAACAACCAATACTATATTATCCAAAAGAGTTTTTGGAGAGTTCCATATTAATGTGTAAACATGCTTTGCGAAGAGTAATGTCATGTTGCACTTTCTAAAAGGGATGTAATTCCTGTAATAGAGATTGGAGGAAAGAGACTGGAGGATTCCAGTTTGCAAGCTGATTAAGGCAGAATAATAAACGATGGTTAAGTCTGTCTTTACAAATAATTACTCCAAATGCTCCAGCCCTCCAGCCCTGAGAGGCAGGCAGTTAACCAATTTCTGTTTTCCAGTCTTGAGGACTGCATTTTCCAGACTTGGGTGAATGAATGAACTTCCATTCGCTAGACAGGAGCTAGTGTCCAATCTGTTGAGGAGGAACTTGCACCTTGATAGACAGTTCCAATAAAATTATACACTATGGGGAAGGATAATTCCCCCAAAGAAAAACAGAGTGCTGTTACAAAGCAGAGAAATTAATAAATGAGGAACAAACAAACAAAAAACCCTAGAGAGAAAACAAGAGATGCCCACTACACGATTTCTATGTCACTGCAAACTACTGCTTTGTCTCTCAGTTTGGATTCTGCCACTACCCTCTAGACTGCCATTTGTGTTTGTTGCCCTGACATTGGATCCTTGACTTTCCTTGGCTGGCATTGCTTCAGCCTCATCTATCTGGATTCTGGAAGGTACAAGACAGAGCCCCTCATACAATTATTTGACCTCATCCTATCCTAGCCAGTTCCTCTCATTTTCCCCTTAAAGGTGGTAGGAGTATGCATTTGTACAAGACTGGGTAGCTCAGGACTGTTTGTGAGGCATAAATATGCACTGGCATATTCCATTAGTAAGGAGCCCAGACATTGTTGTGGCTTCTGGGCTTGGAGAATCTTTGTTAGCCTGAGTATCAATTAAAGAACATTCAGAATTAGGATTTCCAGTCTCATAATCATGCTACCCAGAAAAAAACATCTCCAAATAATTAGAATGAAAAATTAGTCTGGTTTATATTTGACAACTGGCTAAGTGCAACGTTCGTTAGAAGGTTAGAAAATTGTTCCCTCTCTGCTTTCCAAGTTGGAGGTTCGTTTACGTGCTATAGTGATTTTTGAGATGAGTTTTCTGTCTGAATGTTTTCTCCTTTTGTCATGTGGTTAACTCCTCTCCAGAGGTTCTTGCCAAGTTCTCTTTGTTCTGCAGGTGCACCTGATATGCCAAATTATAAGTGGGAGCTTCGAGGAACAGCAGACCGGTATGGATTAAATGAAACCATTGTCTCCTATCATATAGCCTTTTATAAAATGATTATATTTTATATTACAAACTAAGATAAGTAGTCATTCTTTTCAGAAAAATTCTATGGTCATTTAATCATTTATCTGTCTATCCACTCATGTGTCCTTTGGTTGATCATCTTTCCATCCATCCATCCTCATTCAGTCATGAGGAAATGCTTATTGTGCAATGACTGTACTATGAATGTAGTGGTGTAAGGGCCATGCAGACTCTCAAGGAACTCACAGTCTAGAGGAGGAACTTAAGTCATTTGTCGTATAAACTGGTCTCTGTCGATATTGATTGGGAAAAGCAATGGAACGATTTTCAGTTCTAGACTTGGGTGGATGACAACAACACATGCTTTCCTTGGCAGTTCTAAACACGATGGCTGCCAAAGTTTAGAGTTTACCTTCTTAACGAGGAATAATTGTGTCTGAAATGGAAAGAATATGGTAGAAATCAAGAGTCATAGTGTGTGGACTGCAGGCTATTAGCATGTTAGCGGTACTCTTCTCTCTTTGGTGGTGGCCAGGTTTCTGCATTGTTTCCAAATCTCCTGTTCATTCTTGGGAGAGTTACTTATGGTCTCCATCCCTGCAACCCTTGGCTGATGGAGTGTGGCCCTTTATAATAATTCACTTGATCACACATAGGGTCAAATACCTCATATGTAAAATGGGGAACATATCAGTATTTACTACCTATGTTTTCTTTTTTTTAACATCTTTATTGGAGTATAATTGCTTTACAATTTTGTGTTAGTTTCTGCTTTATAACAAAGTGAATCAGCTATCTGTATACATATATCCCCATATCTCCTTCCTCTTGTGTCTCCTTCCCACCCTCCCTATCCCAACCCTCTAGGTGGTCACAAAGCACTAAGCTGATCTCCCTGTGCTATGCAGCTGCTTTCCACTAGCTATTTTACATTTGGTAGTGTATATATGTCCATGCCACTCTCTCACTTCGTCCCAGCTTACCCTTCCCCCTCCCCGTGTCCTCAAGTCCATTCTCTACATCTTCGTCTTTTTTTTTTTTTTTTTTTTTTTTTTTTGCGGTACGCGGGCCTCTCACTGCCGTGGCCTCTGCCGTTGCGGAGCACAGGTTTTTTTTTTTTTTTTTTTTTTAGATTCCGTATATACATGTTAGCATACGGCTACCTAAGTTTTTGATGAAGAATAAAGAAAGTCAATTCATCAAGCTAAGAATCTTTACCATTATCCCTCATTTTACAGATGATAAGCTAAAAAGACTTATCCGAGGCCTCAGACAACAGCTAGTAAGTGGCAACAGCTATTAAGAACAGCAAGAGGGAAGAGATATGGGGATATATGTATATGTATAACTGATTCACTTTGTTATACAGCAGAAACTAACACTTCATTGTAAAGCAATTATACTCCAATAAAGATGTTTAAAAAAAAAAGAGCAGGAGTTCTGACCTAAGGTTAGTGAATATTCCACTCTACGTCTCCACCTTATAGGTAGGCAATATGTTGTTCTCTGCACAGGGGGATGACGGATGCTCTTTATAGTTTCTGCATGGTGAGGCTGGAGGCTGGAGTCAGGCAGACTGATTCAGAATCCAGACTCTGCTTCTCATGGTCCTAGCGGCAAAATGAGAACGGTGTTAGTATTCATTTCACTGGCTAATGATGAAGACCAAATGAGACCACGCTCGTAAAGTGCTAAGCAGAGGCCCTGGCACACGGCATAACCCTCGCCACTAAACTTTTATTCTTGTTGTTGTTACTCTTATTATTTGTCAGAGGCCACCGTGAACCTGGCTTGCTCACCTTAGCTCCTCTGGGATTGGTGTGAGGGGATGTCAAGTGATGTGGCATAATTTGTTCTAGGACAAGGGTGCCCAGCCTTGGCTTTGTATCAGAATTACCTGGGGTACCATGTTTTATCACTGTTTTATCCTATTTGTAAAGGATTTTGGGAAAGAAATTAACTCATACATATGAGAAAATTTTAAAAGGGTACAGAGTGAAAGGTAAATCTTTTGCCAACACAGATCTTCAGCTTCTCAGACCCCTCTAAGAGGTTACCACAGTAACCAGGCTGGTATCTCTCTGAAATATGGTGGATGCATCCACATTTGACATAGCTTGTGCATTCATGCTGCGCACAACATCTTTTTTTTTCTTCTTAGCAATCTGACTTGGAGAACATTTTCTATAAATACCTTCAGATTATGGCTGCAGTATGTTCCATTGAATGGATGTTGCAAAATGTACTGAACCAGTTCTCTCCTGATGGACATTTAGGCTTTTTCCAGACTTCAAGCAACACTGCAAGAGACATTCTTCTACATAGTTATTTTTGCACATTATAGCTGTAGGATAAATATCTTGAAACCAGATTCCTGGATCAATGGGTTTAAGAATTTTTCATTTTAGTAGACATTTCCAAGTTGCCTTTCAAGGAGACTATGCTGATTTACTCTTTCATCAGTTTACTTCCCATCCAACTTTATAACCTTTGTTCAACAGATAAATAAAAAAAGGCCGCTCATCATTGTTTTAAATTGCATTTAAAAAACCTGTGACAAACAGGAAGCGTGTGTTCATATGGTTAAAGGCAAATTATTTTAATTAAATCTTCTGAAATTTTCCACATATTTTAAATTGTAGTCACTAAGCTGTACACTGCATCACCAGAACTTATTCATAGGTTCTGTTACATGTTTTCATTATTATATATTTCTGTTACTTATTTTTATTTTCTTTTCAATTTACAAATTGATTCAGAAAGGTTTACACTTTTTTCCGATGGGATAGAATATTTTTTGGTAGTTTTTATATTAATTTAAAATTTTATTGCCCTGTGGTCAGGGACTTATCTGTATTCTTTATTCCTTTTGAAATTTATGGTTTTCTTTGCATCCTAATATCTGTTTTCACAAATGTTTCATTGACTCTTAGAGGGAAGTGTTCCATTCTCAATTTTGGAAGCGTTAAGTTAGTCATAAATGAACAAGCTCTAATTCGTTTATTTTGTTACTTAGATAGCCTCACTTCACTTTTGGTCTATTGATCTAATATGGGCCAACAGAGGTGAATTAAACTACTTGAGCAGTGTAATATTTCTATCTTTGTTCCTTACGTTCCTTTAGATTTTTAAATTTGGATGTCATATACTTTGGTTTATTAAAGACTGTTACATATTCAGCAAATAGTGTAATAATTCTTTTCTCATAATAACTATTTTAATAAAGTACTTTATTTTATCCAATTTAATGCATTAAATTAAACCTATTATCTATTGTTATTGATGGCAGCTCTCTTGCTTCTTCCTTTGGATCTGCATTTGCCTTGTAGTTTGCTGCCCATTCTTTCCATTTCAACATCCCTGCTTCTCTTCATTTTAGAAGTGTTTCTTGTATGTAGCACAAGATTAGCTTTTGTTTTGTGAACTAACCTCAACATTCTTCTTTCATAGCAAATTTATTCTAATTACATATTTTCATTCCCCAATATGCTTCTTTTTGTTCTGTCTTCATATATATGTCTTAATTAGTATTATCCTTTGTTTGTAATGCATATTTTTGTGTGAATTAAATATTTCAACATGCTCTCTGTTTTATTTTCTGCATGTCTATATTTCCACTGTCAGATCAGCCCCAGGAGCAGGATAAATAGGTTTTCCAGAAGATGAATGAATGTCTAACTAGTAGCCTAGGACAGAGGAACTGACCACTGATTACTGATTCTTTTCCCAGAAAGAATTGATGGCCTTTTTAGATTCCATATATGTGCGTTAGCATATGGTATTTGTTTTTCTCTTTCTGAATTACTTCACTCTGTATCACAGACTCTAGGTCCATCCACCTCATTACAAATAACTCAATTTTGTTCCTTTTTATGGCTGAGTAATATTCTATTGTATATATGTGCCACATCTTCTTTATCCATTCATCTGTTGATGGACATTTAGGTTGCTTCCATGTCCTGTCAATTGCAAATATTGCTGCAATGAACATTGTGGTACATGTAT
This sequence comes from Physeter macrocephalus, assembly GCF_002837175.3. Lineage (NCBI taxonomy): Eukaryota > Metazoa > Chordata > Mammalia > Artiodactyla > Physeteridae > Physeter > Physeter macrocephalus. The sequence continues at coordinate 8,945,310 of NC_041228.1, forward strand.
CTTTTTGAATTATGGTTTTCTCAGGGTATATGCCCAGTCGTGGGATTGCTGAGTCACTTGGTAGTTCTATTTTTAGTTTTTTAAGGAGCCTCCATACTGCGCACATACATGGAATCTAAAAAAAACGGTACTGATGAACCTAGTGGCAAGGCAGGGATAAAGACACAGATGTAGAGAACAGACTGAGGACACAGGGGGGAAGGGGAAACCAGGATGAAGTAAGAGAGTAGCACTGACATATATACACTACCAAATGTAAAATGGATGGCTAGTAGGAAGCTGCTGCATAGCCCAGGGAGATCAGCTCGGTGCTTTGTGACCACCTAGAGGGGTGGGATAGGGAGGGCGGGAGGGAGGCTCGAGAGGGAGGGGATATGGGGATATATGTATACTTATATCTGATTCACTTTGTTGTACAATAGAAACTGACACAACATTGTAAGGCAGTTATACTCCAGTAAAGATATATATATATATATATAAAAAAAGAATTGATGACCTTATTTGAGGTCCCAAGGAATAAATAGTCATATAAATCTGTTGCCAAATATTTACTATTCTAGATATTGACAGATATGAGAGTCAAGTAAAACCCAATTCTCGCAACTCATTCTTTGATGATTTGCTGGACAAAATGAGGGAATTGAACTAGAAGACGTGTGAGGTTCCCTTCTAGTTCTCTTCTGTAATCATTACTGCCAGTAACAAATACATGCCTAGCCTGGAAAAATACTTAAATGCTTAAAAATTTTTATTAAAACATAACATGCAAGAAAAACACAGAAATCGTAACTCTACAGTTTGATGAATTATCACAAAAGGAACCCACTGGTATAGCTATCACCAGGAGAGAGAAACACCAATAAAATATTGTTACCTAAGAAGCCCTCTCATGTCGCCCACAAATGTAAAAACTATCCTGACTCCTTCTGTTATAGATCAGTTTTGTCAGATTTTGAATTTTATACAGAAGGAATCATACAGTGTTGATCATTTTTTATGTCTGGCTTCATTTGCTTAGTATTATGCTCATGAGATTCACTGAGGTTATTGCATGTAACTGTAATGTTTTTCACCTTCATTTTGTTGTATGATACTGCAGTGTATAAATAGACCACAATTTATTTATCTGTCCTGTTGTTGATGGAATCTTGTTTCTTTCCCCAGTGTTTGATTATTTCATATTGTTCAAATGCTAATCTGAACAACCTTCTACAAGCCTTCTTGTGCAAATTTGCACTCATTTCATTTGGTTAAGATCTAGGAATGACATTTCAGTGTTATCGGGATTATACTGTTCAACCACAGAAATAACACTAATTTTCAAAATGGTTATAACTATATTCCCAACAGAAGACGGGGGGTCCCAGTTGTTCTACATTTTCACTAGCTTGATGTTATCAGAAGATTTAAGTTTGAGTCATTCTGTTAAATATGAGATGGTATCTCATTGTGATCTTATTTGCATTTCTCTGATTACTAATGAGGTTGAGTACATTTTCATGTTTATTGACCATCTGCATATATCATTTCTTTGAAATGTCTATTCAAATCTTTGCCCTGTTTTCTATAAGATTGTCTTTTTCTTATTGATTTATAGTTTTTCTAATATATATATATTCTGAATATGAGTCCTTTGCTAGTCATGTATACAGGATCTTCTGCCAGTCCCTGGCTTGCCTTTTCATTTCCTAGAGGTATCCTATGAAAACCAGAAGTTTTTAATACAAATATTGTCTATATTTGTCATCATTTCCTTTATGTTTAGTGCTTTTCATGTCCTGTTTAGGAAATTTTTGCCTACCTTAAGGTCATATGTATATTATATCATCTTCTAGAAGCTTTATTGATTTATTTTTCAGATGTGGATCCACAATGGATCTGGAATGGAGGTTTATAGTCTCCACATGGATTTCCAATTGATCAACACCTTTTATTACAAATAATCTCTTTCTTTCCACATTGTCCTACTTTTGTCATAAACGTATGGATCTTTTTTAAAACTCCTGTTTTAGTCCATTAGTCTATTTGTCTACCCTTGTGCCTCTATCATACAGTTTTATTTACTGTAGCTTTATAATAAGCCTTCATGTCTAAAAGTATAAACAAGTCTCTTTGATCTTCGTAACTCCATATAATTTTGAAATTAGTTTGTCAATTTACACACACACACACACCAGGATTTTAATTAGCATTATATTGGTTCCAGACAGTGTGCTATTGGTTCAGAGATAGAAAAAAAAAAATCAACCAGTGAAAAGAGTAGAAGGCCTTGAAAGCACATGGAAAGACAATTAGGGTGAAAGAAAGAAGCAAACTAATATTAATGAGCCTCTCAATGTGCTACCAATTGTGCTTCTGAAAACCATATTGTCATTTCCATTTTGCAGAGGAGGAAAATGAGATAAGTAAGCAAATTGCATAAGCCAGCAAGTGAAAGAGGTGGTTTTTGTATCCAAGCACACTTAATTCTTGCTTTTAATTTTATGGCCTTTCTATCGTACTGGTCAGTCAGCAAAGGAAGGAGGAAAAATGGTCAAGAGTTACTTCCCCGAGCCTCTAACTTCTAACACAGTGGTTCTTAAATGGAGGCAATTTTTTCTCCCCAGGTACATTTGCCGATGTGTGGGGACAATTTTTCTTGTCACAACTGGAGGGAGGTATTACTGACACCTAGTGGAAAGAGGCCTGGGATGCTGCTAAATAGTCTACATTGCAAAGGACAACAACTCCCTTCCCCAATGAAAAATCGTCCTGAACAAAATGTTAGGAATGTTGAAGCTGAGAAACACTGCTCTAACCCTAAGCCACTTTATTTATCGTCTTTAAACTCAGTGCTGTCACATCCTTTGGGGCAAGTCTGGGTTCCAAGAAGGAACAATATACAGAGCTTCACTAACTGTCCAACTTAGTGCGTTTCACACATCCTGCTGTGGCTATGTCTTGACCTTTGGAATCCAGTTCCTCAAAGGCTAGGTTTCTGTTCTTAAAGATAATGATACAGTTAATGGTTAATTTTATATGTCAACTTGGCTAGGTGATGGTACCCAGATATTTGGGCAAACATTATTCTAGATGTTTTTGTGGAGGTATTTTTTTAGATGAGCTTAACATTTAAATCAATAGGCTTTGAGTAACACAAATTATCTTCCATAATGTGGGTGGGCCTCATCCAAGCAATTGAAGGCCTTAAGATAAAAATGATTGACTTCCCGTGAGGAAGAGGGAATTCAGACAGCAGATTATCTTTGGATTGGACCTGCAACATTACCTCTTCCCCGGGTCTTCAGCCCACTGGTCTACCTCCAGATTTTGCCAGCTTCCATTGTATCTTGTGGCAGTTCCTTAAAATCTCTCTCTCTCTCTCTCTCTCTCTCTCTCTCTCTCTCTCTCTCTCTCACACACACACACACACACAACACACACACACACACACACACACACACACACACACACACACACCCTATTGATTCTATTTCCTTGATGCTATGGTCTGAATGTTTGTGTCTCCTCTAAATTCACATGTTGGAATCATAATGCCCAATGTAATGGTATTAAAGGATGGGGTCTTTGGGAGGTGCTTAAGTCATGAGGATGGAACCCTCATGAGTGGTATTAGTACCTTATAAAAGAGGCTCCAGAGAAATCTCTAGCCCTTTCCATCATGTGAGGATACAATGAGAAGTCAACAACACAGATGAGGACCCTCACCTGACCATGCTGGCACCCTCATCTTGAACTTCCAGCCTCTAGAACTGTGAGAAATAAATTTCTATTACTTAAGCTACCCAGTCTGTGGTATTTTGTTATAGCAGCCCAAACAGACCAAGATAGCTGAAGCACCCTAATACAATACAGAATAGAGTTTAAGAATATTATCTAATGACTTACTGACATGTTTTTTTGTACTGTTCCCTTAACATCTCCATGTTTAGGAAGTGGGGAATCTACTGAGGAGGGGCTGCCAAAGGATGTGGTTCCTAAATATATCTCTCCACCCCAACTTATTCAATAACTATGCATTGAGAACACGCCATGGCCCAGGTCCTATGCCCAAGTGTAGGGGTAAAAGAGATGCCAGACCTAGGATCCCTGCTCTCAAGGCACTCACACCCTAGTGGGAGGGACATATCACAAACACAAAATTGTTCTACAGGATGACTAGTGTAGCCATAGCCCTGTCTATCAAGGGCAAAAGAAACCCAGAGAGGGACATCCTAGCCAATGTTGTGACTGGGCTCAGTTTCCCAGAGAACTATAGACTTGAAATGCAGCTTAAGAGAAGAACAGGCACCAGACAGGAAAGACAGGTGAAGGAAGAGGGCACATTAGTCATCAGGAATGGATGAGTAATGGTGTGCACTGGGCACTGTGGATCCCAGGATGACAGGCTGTTATGTTCAGAATTAAACTCTATCCATCGGAACCTTCCCTGAGTTAGTCTCCCGAAAAAACCTTATCCTCAATTTTCTTATGCCCAACTCTCAGGACTGTTGTGAGCAGATAGATTAAGTTAATATGTGTCAAAATAATGTGTAAAGTGCAGAGCAAAATAAAAATTAACCTTTTGACTTTTCAAGGCAGTTAGTGACAGGGGAGAAACACAGACTCCAGCATTAGTGGATGGAGTTCGTTAAATCCATTGGTGACTTAACAGCTGAGTTATCTCAGGGGAAAATTAGCATTTCAGAATCTTACCTGTGAAGTAATAACAGCTAAAATGTCTCCTTCGAGAGGAAAAAGTATGGTCTTTCTAAACTGTTACGCATTATGTAAATATTTGATGACTTTGTAATCTCTTTCTATTCATTTTGTTTTCCTCAGTCCCTAAAATCTTAAGATAAATTAGATCCACCTTCACATGGGTTATAGAATCTGACTAATGTGTATTTGGTTTCAGTGCTTCAATCCTATGTATATGCATGAAAATCAGAGAGGAGAAAATTACTTCCTGCCTAATATATTCCAATGAGGATTTTGATAAGCAGGACAATCATTTAATTGGTACAGTTCTATTTCTACTACTGTCAGGCTGGGACAAGAGGCTCCTTATGCAAATCAAGAAGACTGGGGAAATGGATGCTGATTTATGGATTACCAATGATAAGTCAACACATTTTTTCTGACCTTGGGAACTCAGCTCAAAGAGCAAGGTCAAAGACATCTGCTCCAAAATGAGACAACATAGAGAGGAGTAGGGCCAGGCCAAGCTAAGGTTACTCTGACCTATTTATTACTGTTATACACAAATATAACAAAATCGACTATTATACATTGCTATGAACTGAATTGTGTTTCCTCAAAATTCATGTCGAAGCCCTAACATCCAATGTGACTGTATTTAGAGACAGAGCTTTGGGGAGGTAATTAAGGTTAAATTAAATTATGAGGGTGGAGTCCTAATCAGACGGAATTCAGCGGGCTTATAAGAAGAGGAAGAGACCTCTCTCTCTCTCTCTCTCTCTCTCTCTTTTTCTTTATGCACACACACCCAGGAAAAGCCATGTGAGCACACAGTGAGAAGGTAGGTGTCTGCAAGCCAGGAAAAGACCTCTCACCAGAACTTCAGGAGGCTGGAATCCTGATCTTGATCTTCCAGCCTTCAGAACTGTGAGAAAATAAATTTCCATTGTTTTAGCCACTCAGTCTATGGTATTTTCTTATGCTCTCTGTTAGTCATGTATCCAGCAAACATTTATTTTTGTGAACATCAGCTGTGCTAAAAACTGTTCTAGCTCCTGGGTTAACAAAGGTTATTAGAAGCTGATTTTGCTTTCCGGAAATTCAGATTTTAGTGGAATGGGCAAACCTGATTGAATCATTACAAGCCAGACTTATAATAGAAATAAAAGTAAAGAACATTGGTACACACGGGAGAACATATTTTAGTGTTCCTGGGAGGATCGGGGGGTGCTTATTTTAAGAGGTGACATTTGAGCTAAGATTTGAAAGATGTCTCGTAGGGTGATTAGGACATCCCAGGCAAAAGCAATAGCATGTGAAAAAGCTAGAGGGAAAATAGAAATTTTGAAGAAATTTAAAGTAGTTTTTATGTATAGAGCACTGTATGGTAATGAAAAAAGTAGGAGAAAAGACTGGAAGTGTGAACAAGAAAGGGAATATCGTGCACTATCTAGTGATTTAGGCTCAGAAGTTTGGATTTTATCATGAAAAGTAAATTGGGACATTTGAAGATATTTTTCCTTCATGAATTTTGGGGTTCTGTTGCTAGGTGAATATATAATTGCTATGTCTTTCTGATAAATTGATACTTTTGCATTACAAAATGTCCTTCTTTGTGTCTAGTAACAATTACGGCCTCGAAAGAAGTATGTTTTGCCTGATATGAGGGCCACTTGAGCTCTCTTTTCATTATGGTTTCATCATATATTTTTCTCCATCCTTTTACCTTCAACCTACTTGTGTTTTTGTATCTAAAGGATAACTTTTGTAGATAGCATATAGTTGGATCATGCTTTTTTGTTTGTTTGTTTTTTATTCTGTCAATCTCTGCCTTTTGAGTGTTTAATTTATTTACATATCATATAATTACTGATAAGGTAAGATTTACATCTGCTATTTTGCTGTTTGTTTTCTATTTGTCTTATGTCTGTTTTGTTTATTCCTCCATTACTGCCTTATTTTTTTTGTTTGTTTGTTTTTATTCTGTCAATCTCTGCCTTTTGTTTATTTACATATCATATAATTACTGATAAGGTAAGATTTACATCTGCTATTTTGCTGTTTGTTTTCTATTTGTCTTATGTCTGTTTTGTTTATTCCTCCATTACTGCCTTATTTTGTGTTAAATAGATTTTTTGACTGTACCATTTTATTCTCTTGTTATTTATTTATTTATTAGCAGATTTATTGAGCTGTTTGATCGGTGATTGCCCTGGGGTTTATAATTAACATCTTAATTTAAAAGTGTCATTCAGATGAAAAAGAACTTAATTTAAACAATATACAAGACTTTGCTCCAACATAACTCTATTTCCTCCCCCTTCTTTGTGCTATTATTATCATACAAATGACATCTTTATACATGTTAAGCTCATCAACACGTTTGTAATGATTGCTTTATGCAATCATTTAACTTTTAAATCAGAGAGAAGAAGAAATGAGTTACAAATAAAAATAAAATTTTTGTGCTAGGGTCTTTGTCTATTGTCTTTTTATTTCAGCCTGAAAAACTCATCTTAGTATTTCTCATAGGGCAGGCCTTCTAGAGAGGAGTTCTCTCAGTTTTTGTTATCTGGGAAAGTCTTAATTTTCCTTTATCTTTTGCAAGATGATATTGCTGGAAATAGAATTCTTAGTTGATATTCTTTTTCTTTCAGCACAATAAATATGTCCTCTCACTGCTTTTTTGGCCATGATGGTTTCTGATAAGAAATCAACTGTTAATCTTAGGGAGGATGCCTTGTATGTGATGAGGTGCTTCTCTCTTGATGCTTTCAAGGTTCTCTTTCTCTTTGTATTTTGCCAGTTTGACTATAATGTGTCTAGATGTGGATCTCTTTGAGTTTGTCCACTTGTGGTTTGTTGAATTTCTTGGATGTAGAAGTTAATACTTTGTGTCAAATTTGGGAAGTTTTCTGCCATTATTTCTTCAAATAAAATTTCTCCCCCTGTCTTTCTCTTCTCCTTCTGTGGCTCCCATTACACACTATGCATATGCATGTATGATGGTGTCCCACGGGTCCTAAGGGACCCTTAGGTTCTGTTAATTTCTTTTATTTCTCACACTGGAAAAATCTCATTTGACTACGCTTCAAATTTACTAATTTTTTCTTCCAGCAGATCAAAACAAAAGACTTTCCCCTACGGCATGAGAATTTGAACTCCATTTAGCTGTCCTGTTGTGTGCCCTTATACCTAATAAAGGTGAGAAAGTCAACTATGTTCCTAGGCAATGTTTATTATGGTAAAATATCTTCTGAATGGTAAATTGCACCTGAGCTGTAACAACTATCCATACCTGATTGGCTTGAGGCCACGCTGAGTACAGTGCCTCTGGTAACTGGGCACATACTTGTGGTGACCCAGGAACCCATGCCTATGGAATCGTTATGAGATATTGGCTCCCACGGGACACGACATGTTATACTCAGGCTCTCATGCCTGCTCAGTGTGGATCTTGCTTTCTGGCATCTGAATCATCATCTCAGGGAAGGGGGAGGCACTCAAAGAGACGCTCTTCTGCAAAGATTAATGCAATGCTGCACAACTGGCAATTTCTTGTTTCTTCCCTATATCTTTCTAAGTGAATCTGATGTCATGTGTGGCCTAGGGTGGTGTTGCGAGTCTCAATGTTTAATGACCTTAACAAGACAGCATGGTGGGGTTTGCAGAAAGCCTTGTGATATGCTTTGTCATTTATGTAACTGGGAGGGATCTGCATTCTTACCTCTTGGTCTAAACTTGTGTTGTCACAACACTTGCAGGCCATCTACAGTGCATCACGTTTTACTTTCCACACCAAGCTAACATATCTTTCGAATATATACTCTGTAATGATATTATTTTCATTCCCATCTACTCTGAAGGTCAGCAATAATACAATCTTATATTTCTATATTAGTGAAATTCCATTGTATTTGATGATCCTTCAGTGCTTTCAAAGTGTTCTCATGGTTATGACATCATCTTTTTCCTTAAATAACACTGAGTTGGCATCCTTGCTCTTACATCATATTGGAAATTTTAGGTTCTAAGATGTTCAGTGGTCTGCTCAGGGAGACAGATAATTAAGGCAGATCCATGATCTGTAGCCAGGGCCCTCAGCTCTCAATTCAGTATGCTTTCCACTGCCACACAAAGCAGAAGTTATTAGCCATGTCACAGTGAGCCCCAGTGTCAAAGGAAGCCAGTCTAAACTGATTTTATTTAAAATCGTTATTAGAAAGTGAGACACTCGCCCACAGAGCCAACAGGAAAACTTGTCAGATCTTTTGAGGGCTCTTCAACCTTTCTGTGGAAAAAGGAAAGTCTACTTCCTCATTGCTTAAAACTCATGTCACAGGTTTGGTGAGGGCCTTGTCACAACTGGCAAAATTCTTTTTCAGCTGAAAGCTGCTCATGCATATTCAAAAATGCAAATTAGAATGTGTGCCCTTCACTGGAAAGAAGTGAATAACCTGTAAGAGCTGCCTCTGGCTCTCCAACCCCCAATGCTCTGGTGTCTTCATTAAGCAGGGGCAAGAGAGGGTGGTTTCTCAGGAAAACCAGTTCTGTCTTTTGACATCTATGTACACATAACACGATGGTTTATATTTATGATAAAAAGGACACATTCTTGTTGGGCTTTTATTCTTCATCTGAAATTTAAAAGATTAAAGATAAACTTATATTCTTTAAATGGTAAGATCTTAGAATTGGGAATCATGTTTAAACACTCTTCTCATTTTATCAGCTGAGGAAACTGTGTCCCAGAGAAGCAAAGCAATTTTCCCAAGGTCACATAAAAATTGGGAATTTTTTAGCAAGTGATTGCTTTTCTTTTCTATGATACATACTATAATCTCTTTCTCAATTGTTTTATATTCTTGCTGCATTATTGTTCATTTTTAATATTTACGAAACAGTACATCAAGGATTGATTATAAACCATTTACTGGGTCAGCTCTTCAGAATGCTGAGATGCAGAGGCTCATAATTAGGTAAAGGGAACACAAAACAGTTAACACAATGCATATTTGTTAAGAATAACGGTGTGCATATTGTTCCTTTGGGGAGTATATATCCATATGGTTAGTTAATGGAATATCTGATCACTTTCCATTTGTTGAACACAGAGTATATAAATGCAATATGACAAATGCTCTGGGAGATAATAAACCTAACGAGACATAGTCCCTGCCTGCCTAGAGCCTGCAATTTAATGAGAGCCTGCATTTAATTTGATGTCATTACACATCCAAATATAGACACAAATACATACGGTCAAGACTATGGATGACCTAGTCCTACACGGTCTCTATATTACATTTTTCCCTGATTTCAGCCATTTTTCCCTATCTCAGCCATTCTGGCAGGTTATCCATCTCTGATCACAGCACACTTTGTGAGACAGTGTATCATAGTATGTAAGTTGGAGCCATAATGCTCCAGCTCTACTGCTTACTAATCAGGTGAGTTAAGTTACTATCTCTGTTCCTCTATTTTTTCATCCATAAAATGGATATGATAATATTATCTACCTCATAGAGTTTTGGTGAAGAATAAATGAGTTAGGACATGCACATTTTAGAACTGTTTCAGGCCCAAAGTTAGCACTAAAACATTAGCTAGTCGTACAAAGGAACAAACCACTGGTGCAACAACTTGGATGGGTCTCAAGAGATTTATGCTGAGTCCAAAAAAATTTCAAAAGGGTACATACTATATACTTCCATCTATATAGCATTCTTTTTTTTTTTTTTTTTTTTTTTTTTTTTTGCGTTACGCGGGCCTCTCACTGCTGTGGCCTCTCCCGTTGCGGAGCACAGGCTCCGGACGCGCAGGCTCAGCGGCCATGGCTCACGGGCCTAGCCGCTCCACGGCATGTGGGATCTTCCCGGACCAGGGCACGAACCCGTGTCTCCTGCATCGGCAGGCGGACTCCCAACCACTGCGCCACCATGGAAGCCCTATATAGCATTCTTGAAGTAACAAAATTATAGAAATGGAGAACAAATTAGTGGTTTCCAAGGGTTTAGGGATGGAGAGAAGTAATTGTGTCTATAAAATAGTAGTGTGAGGGATTCTTGTGATAGAACTATTCTGTATCTTGATTATGGTGGTGGTCATACACCGCTACACATGGATAAAATTGCATATAGCTAAATACACAACATGCACATAAATGAATGCATATAAAACTGGTTAAATCTGAATAAGATTGGTGGTTTATATAAATGTGAGATCATAGTTGTAATATTGTACGATAGCCATGTTAACATTGCAGGTAACTGGGTAAAGGATATAGGGGAATCTCTGTATTATTTCTTACATTTGGTTGGCCTTAACTGGCCTTGGTGCTTATTACTCGGAGATATATTAAAGGTGTCTTCTGCCTTCTGAGGAGCTGTCCCTTGTAATAAGAGAATTTGAATGTCTTAGTGAGACCCAAATGCTGGCATTAAAACATAATAGATAAAAGACAAAGATAGACGATTTCAGTTTAACGTAAAGAATTATGTGCCTGGGGCTTCCCTGGTGGTGCAGTCGTTGCGCGTCCGCCTGCCGATGCAGGGGAACCGGGTTCGCGCCCCGGTCTGGGAGGATCCCACATGCCGCAGAGCGGCTGGGCCCGTGAGCCATGGCCGCTGAG
>NC_041228.1:8956904-8962163 GCF_002837175.3 Physeter macrocephalus
GCCTGCGCAACCGGAGCCTGTGCCCCGCAACGGGAGAGGCCACAACAGTGAGAGGCCCTCATACCAAAAAAGAAAAAAAAAAAAAAAAAAAAAAGAATTATGTGCCTAAATTCAGAACCATCAAATGATTTCAGAGACCATTCTGTATGGTGGTGAGTTCCTTGGCCCTGTTTGTATGCAAGAAGAAACAGGAGGTGTGGGGAGTGTCTTAGAGGGAGTTTGCTGGTGGATAAAACTAGGGGCCATTTAAGGAAACTTCCATTTAAGGTTCTATGACTCCATTTTGCCCAGAAAGGAGAACCTTTTAGCTTATTAATACAAAGTAGGTATTTTATCACATTAAAACATTAGCCAATGTCACCAAGCAAAGAAGTGAAACCGGATAGAAAGGGCATGAGGGATACATACTTTTGGATGTATTTATTTAGCACCTAGCCACCCTGTGTTTGGCCTGAGAGGAGATGGGAAAGATACATAAAATATGGACCATGCTCACCCAGAGTTTATAATCTGCTTGGAGAGGAGAGCCACATGTAGGAGAAACATGTGCAGAACAGTAAGGAGATGTAAAATGTTATTTTATGGAAAGAGAATTACTTGTAAATTATTAATTTACAAGTATCACCTTCCTTCCTCTTTAACTATTCATATTTTCTTCCACTGATCTTTTGAGGAAGTTTTTCATTTTGCCAGATATGATCTTAAGACCTGAACATTCATGTATAGGTTTTTGTATGAATATACATTTTTGTTTCTTAATTATGCAAAACTGAGAGAGGGATTCAAAGGTTAAACATAAAGTAGAAAGAAGGCTGTGTCTGATTTGGCCCCCAGCTCCTCCTCATGAGCATATTGTAGACCATTGTGAGGACTTTGGCTTTGAGTGAGATCGGGGCCTGGGTGGGTTTTGAGCAGAGGAGGGGCACAGAAGACTCTGGCTGCTGTCCTGGAGAAAAGACATGAGAGGACGGAAAAGACACAAGGCGATCAAGGAGGAAGGCACTGCAATAATCCAGATGAGAGGTGATGTGGCTCTTACCAAAGCATGTGTGGCGGCAAGAAGGAGTTAGATGGGATGTTTCTGAAGGTAGAGCTGAAGGATTTGCCTATGGATTGGATGTGGTGTTTTAAAGAAAGTGAAATGCCAAGGCCAAAACCAAGACGTTTGGACTGAACAATGGGAAAACTGAGTTGCCTTTTAACTGAGGTAGGAAAGATGATGCGGGAGCAGATTTTGGAGGAATCAGAGGAGTTTGCTTTGAGGGGGCAGTTGATTATAGGGCTTCAGAGTCCAGGGGAGAGGTTCAGCTGCAGATAACAATTTGACATCTGTCAATGCAAGAGGCATCGAAAGCCTTGGCATTGGCTGAGATCACCAAGGGCGTGAGTGTAGACAGAGAAGGGCCGTGTTCTGAAGGCTAAACTCTGGGACACTTCAAAGGTTAAGGCTTTGGGAGGGGAGGAAGAGCCAGCAAAGGAGACCGAGAAGGAGCTATGAATAATACAGAAAAAGGTGCAAGAGAGAAGGTACTTCAGAAGCCAGCTAGAGGAGAGCAGAGAAAGGAAGTGATGGCTGGAGGCATATGTAGGTCAAGAATAGGTTTTTAAAATGTTTAGTGATTGACACTGTGAAAGTGTATTTTTATGGTTATGGGGTTGCTCCAATAGAACAAGAACATTGACGGTACAGGGAAGGGGGCAATTGCTGGAAATATATCCTTAGAATGGATGACAGAGGCAGCTACCTAGTTCATAAGTAGATGGTTGATTTAAGATAGAAGCACACGCAGTACATTTATAATAACTGAAGGGAAGGCAGAGTATATGGGTACAAATGCAGCCAGATTGTATATAAAGTGATGGTGGAGTGAAGAGATTAGTTTCTGCTTGTTTTCATTTTCTCAGGGAAATAGGAAGCAAGGCCATCAGGTGAGAGTCCTTATGGGGGAGGAGGAGATCTTGCAGATCAGAGGATAGAGAAGGTGTGAAATAGTTATAAAGATAAACAGGAAATGAAGCACCTATAGGGAGATGTAATAGGATCCCTGTTAGGACTTATGAGCCCACTTGAGGAGAGTGACCTTAGAATTTATAAAGTGATTTTAAAATCTGCATATTTATATGTTTTTCTTATCATAATCAGCTTAGCTGGGTCAGGAACCAGGCAATTGGAGAGTCATTTAACAAAGGTGAAGTGGTGTTTTTCCAGGTGAGTTTTGTAAAAGAGCAAAGAAGCAAAGGAGCTGAGAATGTGCTAATAGTGATTTTCATGATGGACCAGGAATCTAAGCTGAAACAGAAAGAAGTGAGGATGGGGGTAGGAGTAAAAGACAGTGAAAAAATAGTAACAACATGAGTTGTAGATCCTAATGGAGTCAAAGGATTTCCTTCCTTTCCTTTCCTTTCCTTTCCCTTCCCTTCCCTGCCCTTCCCTGCCCTTTCTTTCCTCCCCTCCCCTTCTCTCCCTCTTTCCTCCATCCTTCCTTCCTATTTTCCCTTAACCTTCCTCCATGTCTTTGCAGGGGACTTAGCAACTTTTACCTCTTTGTTCCTACAACATGAGGGGTGAGGTGGGAACCACCTTGGTGGCTTAATAGTTAATTGTTATCAGGGTTTTGTTTGTTTTTTTTAACATAAATTGCTTGATCAGATTGCTAAATTTTAGGGCAAATTATCTAGAAATCTGATGGAGGGCAAAGCAAATTTTGGTGAGGGGCACAAGTGAGTCGCTCTGGTCTTCCATTCTATCAATCATACAACAAATATCTATTGAATTTCTACTCTGTGCCTTCATGTATGGGAACGTGAAAATGAATAAAATAAGATCTCTGCTCTCAGCTACCTCACGTTGTGATAGGGAAAACAGACTACATGCTAGAGTGGAATACGCCATTAGTGGACATAGTAACGTGCTTACCATGTACTGGGCATTCTTCTAAATGCTTTACTTGAATTAACTCATGTAACACAATCATCTCTTTCCATAGGTACTGTGAACATTTCAATTTTACACAGACGGAAAAAGAAAAAAGGTGAGTAACTTGCTAGAAATCACACGATTAGTAACTGACGGAGCTGGGGATGAAATCTCAGCACTCTGACTGCAGAGCTTCCACTCTTCACAAAAGGCCCTTTCTCAGAGGGGAAAGTTCTGTTGATGTCAAGTTCTGTTGAGGTCAAGGAAGGCTTTGTGGAGGAACAGCAGCTCAGCTAGTAAAACAGTATCGCTCAGCGATCAAAAGCAGCGTCTCTGGCTTGCACAGCTTAAATTTAAAACCTGCCTCTGCTCTTTATTAGCCATATTTTTGGTCATGTTATATCTCTGCATGTCTCAGTTTCCTCAACTAGAAAATAGGGCTGATGATACATACTTTGCAGGGATGTATAAAGATAAATTAAAATGAAGTATGTAGAGTGACTGGCAAAAATGATCAATAAATTACAGCTAAAGATATATCTGTAAGTACAGGTATAGATCAGATGACCCATTCCAGGTAGAAGGAAAGTCATTACCAAGACCTGGATGCAGACAGAAAAGAGGTGCTCTGGCGAGCAAGGCAAAGGAAGTCTCTCAATGGGTTTCCTGAATGTCCCCAAAGTGAGAGTGAGGTGACTCCAGGGAATATTTACCTGTTTCATAGGTGCCTTGTTGTTTGCCTGGAAGTGACTTTCTTTCTGAAACTTAAGTATTCCATCCTTGAAATTTGCATAGTAATATTGGTCTGTAATAGGATATAAGGGTTATGTGAGATTGAGTAATGGAAAGAATCTGGCTTAGATGCTCAAGCTATTTTGGAGAATATAATCTGATCATGGTCATAGTGTTTGGAGGATCTAGGAATCAGTGGCCACGTCATCTTCCAGACTCATATTTTCTGTTCTCCTGATGTCACTCAGGGCTTTGGTCAGTTTCAGAGTTGGCTGACAGCGAAGGAAGCCAGGTCAGTGCCTGTTCAAGACTGGGAATTCACATCCTTGCTTCCTGTGCTACTCTGTGCTTGCAGGTGGAGTGGCAGAGCTGAGCAGCTAGTTTTAGTGTCACTATTATTCCTTGAGACATTAAATATGGATTGAGAGGAAGCCTTAGAAGGTGTGAAGGGCAGACTTCTACAGAAACTGTCACAAAGCAAATTAGAAAAGAACAGTATTGCCCTTGTTGACCTGCTGATCAATGTCAAAGGATAGGACGGTCTGTAGGACACTGACTTTCTGTTTCCTGCTTTATATCATTATGCAGAATGATATAAAGTGGAGCCCAATACAACCCAGCCTGATTTAGTTTAAGGCATTTTAATTTCACACATACATTGAGCTCTTCAAATATGCTGTGTATTGGGCTGGGTCTCATGAATAAGACAGGTAATACTATTCTCAGGCTTGCCAGGAAAAAAAAAATCAAAAGATTACTATACAGTAATAAAGTGTCATGATAGGGATAATTCTGGGCTTAGAAGACATACAGCAGGGACAGTTAATTCACCTTGAGGGTAGGGGTCTTTGGGAAAGTATCTTTCTTGATTAATGAGTAAGACTTCAAAGGAAGAAGAGGACATACACTAAGACGTATGTCCAGAAGTCATATTGTAAGAGAGCACTGAGGATTTGGGAAAACTTCAGTTAGTTCAGTGAGGCTTTAGATTTGGATTTTTAAGGACAGAGAGCCAGGAAAAGAGGTTGAGAGTTAAGTAATAGAAAATACAGGATTTCTGATTCTCAATATGTGATATAATCTCATTGGCTCACTTTTAACAATAGGGATTTAAAGGAGAACATAGAAAGCATACATACTACGTTACCTAAAGCTGGTAGGAACATGCTAAGGGAATCAATACTAGAAACCTCTCAACAGACTGGAAGGATTTTTCATGCTCTGCAAGATGAACTCTAATAGGGATAAACAAAAAGTCTCTCTGAATTAGAATCTAAGCAGTCAATTGCTGCAACAATTGTAGCGGAGTCTCGGTACGTATGTGTACATGCAAGCCTGCATGTTTCTGCATGCATGCATGCAGAAAGACCTGACATTTTATTTGTCCATAAGAAGTCAAATGGGGCTTCCCTGGTGGCGCAGTGATTGCGCGTCCGCCTGCCGTTGCAGGGGAGCCGGGTTCGCGCCCCGGTCTGGGAGGATCCCACATGCCGCGGAGCGGCTGGGCCCGTGAGCCATGGCCGCTGAACCTGCGCGTCCGGAGCCTGTGCTCCGCAGCGGGAGAGGCCGCAGCGGAGGCGGGCCGGCATACGACAAAAAAAAAAAAAAAA
>NC_041228.1:8962445-9003452 GCF_002837175.3 Physeter macrocephalus
AGGCCGCAGCGGAGGGAGGCCCGCATACCACAAAAAAAAAAAAAAAAAAAAAAGAAGTCAAATGTGTGACGTGGTGCTTGAAAAAGCTCATGCCATCTCAGGCTACAAAGATAGATGGTGGTCAAATTCATGGATGCTGTATGATGGAAAGTAACAAAGTCTTAGGAGTCAAAAAGACCTGGTTCCACCACCTATCGCCATGTGGTCTTGGATGCATTCTGCAGCCTCCGTTTAACCATCTCTAAAATAGTCTGACTGATGACTGTTCACTCACTTGAAGATTAAATAGGAACATATGTAAAGTGCCTAATATGTTGCCTGACATATTAGTGGTCAAGAAATGTTAATTTTCTTCTCTACATTAACCTCATCCTCAAATTGACACTGAGCAAATTCAGTCAGAACATCAGCAAAGAAAATTAGGAATAATCCAGATAAGAAAACGTAAATGATCACAAAGGGGTCCGGACTTAGCATGCTTTCTTCATTTTGTTAAAGAGAAGACAAACAAACATATATGGGTCTGATAAATGTATATGTTTTTCAAGGACTTTCATGTGGAAGGGAGGACAAATTTATTTAAAATCGCTTTAGAAGGCAGAACAAAGATCACTCACCCCCTGTTCTCCTTTCAGCCACTTAACCCCTGATTACCCTTCAGATCATAGTTTAAATGTAATTTCTTTCCAGTAGGACTTTCTTTACTACTGTATTTTTTTTAAAAATTATTTATTTATTTATTTTCGGGCTGCGTTGGGTCTTCGCTGTGGTGCACAGGCTTCTCATTGCGGTGGCTTCTCTTGTTGCAGAGCACGGGCTCTAGAGCACAGGCTCAGTAGTTGTGGCGCAGGGGCTTAGCTGCTCTGCGGCATGTGGGACCTTCCCGGACCAGGGCTCAAACCCGTGTCCCCTGCGTTGGCAGGTGGACTCTTAACCACTGCGCCACCAGGGAAGCCCACTGCTGTATTTTAAAAGAGCATCCCTCTAGTCGATTATTATCTTTGTCTGATTACATGTCTGATGTTCATCTCCTTACTCAATTTTCAGCCCCATAAATGCTGGGATCATATGCCTATTTTCCAAATGATTATATGTCCAGCCCTTGGCATGGGACCAGATGCATGGAAGCCCCTCAAATATTTGTTGAATATAATTCCTGCCCTCAAGCTTTACAGTCCTGTGAGTAGGACCACAGGAAACATGGATACAGCAAAAGTGCTGCAACCTCAGGATAGGTAGAGGAGACAGCCCCCAGCCAAATACTCGTTATCTTGAACAGCAGAAGCTAAATCATTAACCTAGAGTAATGGATGCCCTCTCATCCAATGGTCCAGCTCTCCACTTCCAGTGCTGGCTACTTAATAGAGTCTCCATCTGAACATGTGGCCATATTGCTGATAGTTAATGGAGAGAAATGACTTTGCCCATCTGAGGACATTTACAGAGTTAATAAAGTGGAAAATATCAAAGTGGAACAAGGTCACAGCCCAGGAGAGGCAGCTACAGCAGGCACCAGAGGACAAGTGGCCTCTTTTGATGGGGAGGACATCTTAGTCATGCAAATTAATGAAAAGGAAGCAAGGTGGGTTACCTCGGTGATGAGCAAAGACGACAGGGACTGGAGACATATGGCAAAGGAGGAAATGCAAAGTTATGTCAGCTTGCAGTGATTCATGACTAACAGCAAGAGGTTTGCAAGGGCAGATTGAAGGCATCCAGGGTGTTATGTAATCATGCCCCAGTGATGCGTGAAGGCATTGAGCATTCTAATAGGCATGGTCTGACATGCCTGCTCTGTCTAAGAAGCCCAGGGTTCTGTGGCCCTGGAGATACAGTTAACACAGCTAAAGAAACATTTATTTATTTATTTTTAATTTTTATTGGAATATAGTTGCTTTACAATGTTGTGTTAGTTTCTACTGCACAGCAAAGTGAATCACCTATAAGTATATATATACCCCCTCTTTTTTGGGTTACCTTCCCATTTAGGTCACTGCAGAGCATGGAGTAGAGTTCCCTGTGCTATACAGTAGGTTCTCCTTAGTTATCTATTTTATACATAGTATCAATAGTGTATATATGTCAATTCCAGTCATTTTAAAATGAATCTTCTTAGTGCTCTGAGCCAATTTTGGTTAAATCTCTTTAATACCTCTAGAAGCCATTCCCATTTCCATCCATGCTCATTTATCCATTCATTTATTAATTTATTTATTCCACAAATTATTCAGTGCCTAGTTTGTGTGAGCCTCTAGGCTAGGTGGTGTGTCACCCCCTACTGCCGCTATACCTGTTCAGGTAACAGTCATTTCTCTATGGGATTATCACAAGAGTCTTCGAGTTGATCCTCCGTCTCAAGTCTTGTCCGTGTCTAATGCTTTCTCCACTGTTCATCAAGGATGATTATTCTAAATTGTGATGCTGAAAATGTTTATCCCACATTGTAACGTACACTCCTTTCATCTTCTGTAAACAGCATCCACTCACCTGCTCATCTTCTGCCTCATCAACATTTTTGGCAATGTTCCATTTGAGAGTTACTATTTATAAGTTAGCCTTCCCGCTGCGACTCGATTGACTGGTCAAGGGGTGGTCTTATCACCTGTCTGGGCCAATCAGACTCCCTGGTCATAGTGATTGGTTCAGATTTAGGCATATGCCACAAGCTGAGCCAATCAGAGCAATTCTCTGAGACATACCTAGAGCTAGGGCAGAGGCAGCATTCAAGGGGCAGAGGCTCTTGGTGTGAATTTTCTATTGGTGTATAACAAAGTACCACAAACTTAGTGGTTTAAACGACAATGATTTATTAGCTTGCACTTGTGTAGGTGAGAAGTCTGGCGTGGTGTGGCTGATTTCTCTGCTCGGGCTGAATAAGGCTGAAATCACAAGGCTGAAATAAAGCTGTTTCCTGGGCTGAGTTCTTATCTGAAGGGAAAATCCACTTCCAAGTACATTCTTGTCGGCAGAACCTAGTGCCTTACAGTTGTAGGACTGAGGTCCAAGTTTCCATGCTGGTTGTCACCTGGGGGCTGCTCTGAGCTCCTAGAGGCTGCTCACTTTCCTTGGCATGTGGCCCCCTCCACCTGCAAAAGAGCAACAGCATACTAAACCCTTCTCATGCTTTGAATCTCTGACTTTCTCTTCTGTCAACAGCTGGAGAAAATTTTCTGCTTTTAAAGAGCTCATGTAACTAGGTCAGGCCCGCTTGTATATCTCCCTATCTTAAGATCAACTGTGCTAACATGACCTTATGGAATGTTTGAATTCCGCCTACCATAATCTCCTCCTTCATTGTACAGCTTTTTATAGCTGTGAGGGTGGGGCTTTAAGTGAGCGTGTCTCCACCATGTGACGAAATGTGTCTACCAAGGAAGAGAAGAAAACCAACAGGCAAAAAGGTGAGAGGAAGTAAGTAGAGCTTTATAGTCACTTCATGATTTTGATCTCCGTTAAGCCTCTCTATCCGGCTGCCCTCCCAGTTATGTGCACCAGTCACTTCTACTAACCACTCTGAGTTGGGTTACTGTCACTTGAAAAAAAAAGAACCTTATGAAGAAACACATCAGAAACCCACAGAGTCTTCATGGTTCTTGGGACAAGGACCAAATACTGCATATACAGGGCCATTTGGGATGTGGTCCCTGAATACCTCTCCACCCTCATCTCTCACTACTTACTCCTTACATACCCACATGTGCACACACAAACACACACACACAACTCACTCTCTCACGCACACATCATGAGCACACACAGATATACTGGGCTGTGATCACGTTGAATGCCATGCATTTCCTTGAATGTGCCTGATTTCTCTTCCATAGGCTGTATGTTTTGCCTGAAGAGCTCTTCCAACCCCATTCCACCAAACTGACTCCCATTTGTTGGAGTCATTTAGCTCCCATTTTGCTCTCAACTAAGAGATCAGTTTCGCTGAGAAGCTTTCCTTGATCACCCAAGGAATGTTTTGGTACCTTCTCCAGGCTTCCCACAACACCATGTACTTTCGCTATAATGTCACACAGCATTGTGACTGCAGATTTCTTTCCTGTTTCTTTGAATAAATTTGAGAATGCATGAAGGAAGGGCACTGTCTCATTTACAGTTATATCCCTTGAAGTTAACCCAGTGCCTAGTACATAGTGATCACTGAATACATGTTTGTGGAATAAAATAATCTGGTTATCGTGTAGCTAGCATCTAATGAAAAATAAAAATGTCACCAATTTAGGACAATTCAGATCAGATTTTACCCTGAACTCCCCCGCTATGTCCTACCTTGGATTACTTTTCTTACAGTTTTCTGAGGTTCTTTACTTCTTGCCTGAACCTATGACTATGGGCTTAAAAAGTCTTTTGGACCTGAAAACAAAGGCTATTCTTCTTTTACTGACCTCTTTGTTTTCGCCTTTTTGGTTAAGACCAGCTCTGGCTTCTCTGGCAAGCCTCAGCGACAACACAGCTGGTCTCTCTGATTTGAAGACCCAAGCTTGGGCTGATTCACATGGCTGCCAACCTGCCAGATTGGACTTGGCTCTGGCGATGAGGAAGCAGGCATCAGCTGTCAGCCCTGTCATCTCCGGCCCCTTTCAACTAGGATCAATAATTTTTTCCTTCCCCATGTTTGCTTCCAACTAATTTCTAGCCAGTTCTCACCAGGACAGCAGTACATTATCAGCTTTAGTCCACTGATGAATGAAGTCTGGAACAAGCATTATTCCTGAAAGCTTGATATCCAATGAACCTGAGATGAATTCAAGTGCATGTCAAACTACAGCTTCACCCTACTCATTTGTTATTAACTAGACTCTTCAAAAGAATGCAGCTCATTGGTTTGTCATTGCACCATTATACCCTATTACTAACATATGACAACTTCACTTATATGTGTTTCCTGCCAGGCCCCTGACAGCACGTGAATTTGTTGCTGGGCCATTTTCACAACTCCAAGCAGTTGGATCTAATCCTACTCGTTATGGCCGTGTTCTCTGGACAGGTCTTGCTGATAACAAAGATTTGTACAACTGATAACCTCCTCACTCCACTGGAAATTGACATCGACTTATAGAAAACCTTGTATCACAGGATCGTCTTGGGTGCTAGGTATTAGCCTTATAGGTGGCTCTTCACCCCTGCCCCTTCTCCCCACTACCAAAGTTTCATATATGTTGACTACCTTCCTGCCTGCATCAAATTTTGTTCCCCTCCATTCCTAGTGGGAAACTAGTTGAGGACTCAGAATATCTCACACAGAAACTCAAATAAGTTGTGACACTGATTATATTGTTACTATTGGTCAAGTAACTTTCTCTTCACTTCAGTTTTCCCATCAATAAAATTAACATGTTTAAACCCAAGAATCTCTTATGACCCTGCTGGTCTTGAATTCCTAAGTTCTACCTGAATCCTGCCCTTCAATTTTCTTAGGTTAGTTTTTTCATCCATTTTCTACTTTCTTCAATAGACTGCTTTACTTCCAATCTTACTTCTTTTCACATAAATGATTTTAGGCTTAAATGACTGAATACCACTTCTGCCTCATTTCACAGGGTTGAATATGTACTGCACTGTCTTATCTTTCTAGCAGCCTCTATTTTGGTATTTAATTTTCTTGTTAATCAGTGGTTCATTTGGAAGTTTTCGTGTGTGCGTACGTGTGCTTTACTTCTCTAAAAAATTACTTTTAATGAAACTAAAAGCTGGCTCTTTGGAAAGATCAATAAAATTGATGAACCTCTAGCCAGGCTGAGCAAGAAAAAAGAGAGAAGAAACAAATGACTAATATCAGAAATGAAAAAGGGGTTATCACTGATGCTATGGACATTAAAAGGATTATAAAGGAATATTATGAACACTCTGCCCACAAATTTGATAATGTAGATGACATGAATCAATCCCTTGAAAGATTCAACTACCAAACTCACACAAAGAAAAATAGATAATCTGAATAGGCCTTTATCAATTAAAGAAATCAAATCAGTAATAATAAGATTAAAAAATAAAACACATGGTATTATGGTCTGAATGTCTGTGTCCCTCAAATTCATATGTTGAAATCCTAACCCCGAGGTCATAGTATTAGGAGGTGGGGCCTTTGGGAGGTGATGAGGTCATGAGCTCAGCTTCTCTTGAATAGTCAGTGTTTTTACAAAAGGGACCCCGGAGAGATTCCTCACCCTTTTTGCCATGTGAGAAGACAACAAAAAGATGCTATCTATGAAACAGGAAATGATGTTGTTAGTCACACTGTATACACATTCCTGAAAGTTTTCCATTATTGTCCATCTTAGGGCCAGTCACAGACTTGTGAGTAGAGTACTCTGTCTCACTCTCTGATGTTCTCCTGCTGTTGAAAACTGCAGGCCTCCTCTTTTCTTGTAGTCTCACTCTAGCACCTTCATCTCTAATCCTTCAAAGTCCCCTGCTGCATGTATAATGAGGCAATCACTAGGTCAGTTAAGGCTAAGACATGGGATTACATTAGAAAGTCTACCAGGGTAATGAGCACCCGGTCAATGGCTGTCCCAACAACAATTTCTTTAAAGGTTGAAGAACTTGGACTGATGGAGCAGGATATGTTGTGAAGGCTTTGGTTCCTTTTGCTCTTGACTCTTCCTCTGCTTGGTTAAAGGCACCCTGATATTAATCTCATAATGCACAGTTAAATCATTAATAGCTTGGACACCTTGGAATAAGCTTTACCTACTTTATGTAGTACCCACCCTATTTCCAGAAGGAGGCCAACTCAACAGTGCCAATATCCTTGCTCACCTCCCGCATTTGTTTACCATGTCCCTAACATACAGTTAAAACTGACATTAATCAGAAGGTACGTTCAGACTTGATTTTCCCAAGAACTCCCTCTTCATATTCTCCAAAGACAAGGTAATGCTTCCAAATAGTTTGTGTTTCAACCATTTTTGCTATTAATTGCTGAAAGATGGCAGGAAACCTTGAGAAATTTTGGGACATTTCTTCAAAGTGATATACCTCCTGTGGGATGTAAAATACTATTTTCCTCTGCTTCCTTTTAGCCAGAGATATTTAAAAATAACTATTCTACAAAGGCTGCCCTCCAGGATCTTGGCTCTCTCGTCCATAGAGAGCAAGAATTTTGGCAGTTTTATTCTGTATTGAATTCTCAGTGCCTGAAACAGTTCCTAGAACAGTCACTGGAGATAAGGTAGAGAAGCTACTAGGTGATTTAGAAACAGTTGTTAAGTGAACTAATGAATGAACTGCTCTCTCTCTGAAACACTTAGTCAACTGTGTGGTCGGTGCTCAGCTATCCAGAATATAGTAGCTATCCACACGTGCGTTAAGTTTCCAACAGATGGGGCAAGGGACTATGGAACTGAGAGTTTCTGCAATTAATCACCATTCAAATGCTTTTGCAAGTCCTTGACTTTAAAAGGAGAAGGTTTTCTAGATCTTTCCCTTAAAGATCAAGAACCATGCACTTCTACTGAAAGTTGTTCACATTTCGTCATGGGGACAGAGAATATTACTCCTGTTTGAGATTTTCTTTTTCCATTCTTCTATTCTTCAGGTATCAGGGAACCTCATAAATTAAAATTCTCAGGATCTAATTTGAAAGGTGGGCTCATGGATTAAAATCCCCGAGAAAAGGCAGGGGTTTGTTTTTCCTCAGCTTAGTATTTCTCTTTGGGGAGAATTTGATGCTGAAAGCTTGGCTTCTGTGTACTGGTGCTGAATCAAATCTCAGGGACAGAGTTTTGGGTGAAGTAGAAAAGAACAGCTTTATTGCTTTGTCAGGCAAAAGGGGACACAGCAGGCTCCTGCCCTGAAAAACTGTGCGTCCCAACCTGGGAGGATTTGGTGAGGAGTTTTATAGCAATCGGTTTAAGGGCAGGGTTGCTGATAAGACTAGAGTGTGCTCAGGGCCTGCACTCCTTTAATCTGGCCTCAGGTGGTCTCTGGATAAACTTCTCTAGTTCTTGAGGCTATCATACCGTGACCTTCTCTCTGGAATGAGGATTACTTCATCTTCCATTTATTGGAGGTTTTACTTCTACAAAGAGCTCAAAGATATTGTTATGTATATCCCTTGAGGCAGAACCGGGGCCCTGCCCCAAGGCTGCGTTATTGTGTTTTGGCAGCTCCTCCCTTGTCTTTGTATCCCCTCCCTTCCCTGATTAGCAATGGTTTGAATCTGCCCTTTGGAACTCAAGGAAGATCACGGAGGCTGGAGTCTGTTCCCTACAAGAAACGGGGGACACAGAAAGGCCTCCGTGCCCAGGAACCCCACAGGTTCCTGCTCGGTTTCAGCTTCTGCACACAGGACAAAATGAATACAACCTCTGGGTCCTCTGGGCCCTGACGCTGCTGACTGTACTGCGCTAGCATCTTAAAAGTAGAAGTTTATCACAATAAATGCCTCTATCCTCTATGTGCTTCCTGAATCTGGAAGCTAGTCAGTAAATGCTTTTTCTTTGATTCCAAACAAATACCCACTGGGGAATTGTGGCTAATAATAACAAGCCTAAAACATGGGCAGATTTTATTTTTCAAGCTGCTCCAGTCCTCACTGACAACTCCAGGGACCCACCAGACATAGGTGAATAGGAGATGGTGAGATAGCTCGCCATGAATCTCTCCTGGCAGGATGCCATCTCTAGTCCTTTGCTTAGAGACTCTCAACCTTTGGGATATTAGGGCTGAGTTCTCTTTCTTATCACAACCCCTTTGCATATGTTTCAGGCTGCTTCCCAGATAGCAGATCAAGGATGCTAGGATCACCTGCTTAGTGGGATGCTGGGTCACCTTGCCTTGGAAGCTAGCTCTTGAGAAGCCTGCAGAGGGGTACCCACACCTTGCTTCCTAGTCTGTAAAACTGAAGTTCAGGATTTACAGATCGGGGTCTCAGCTGATCCATGGCTCATGGAAGGGATCTCTTTGATTTTTTTCCTGAGTAGCTTCAACTGCTGGAGAAGTTGAGTCATTTGACTCAGCTGAGAAATAAAGACATGTTTTACTCAAGTTAGACCCAGATGATGTCTGCTGTAAGTGGTCCTGTGAAAATCTCTCCATCATGAAAATATCCGCTCCAGGAAATAGTGCACATTTGCAATACTCTCATAGGACATAGCTTACAATTTCTTCAAACACTTGTTGGCCAGAGCTAAGGCTTCATGGATGGCTTCCAAGACTGGGCTTCTTTGGTGTTCCATCAGCCATTTTTGTTTCTCTGCCTCTGATCGTGGCACTTGTGCAGCATCTTGGCTGCTTCTACCCATCTTGGCAATAGGGTAGAAGGTTCTGAAAACAGATTTAAATTTTGATAATAGGACTTCCCTGGTGGCTCAGTGGTTAAGAATCCGCCTGCCAATGCAGGGGACACGGGTTCAAGCCCTGGTCAGGGAAGATCTCACATGCCATGGAGCAACTAAGCCCGTGTGCCACAACTACTGAGCCTGAGCTCTAGAGCCCAAGAGCCACAATGACTGAGCCTGCGAGCCACAACTACTGAAGTCCACACACCACAACTACTGAAGCCCTCGCGCCTAGAGCGCGTGCTCCACAAGAGAAGCCCGAGCACCGCAACGAAGACCCAATGCAGCCAAAATACATAAAATTAAAAAAAAATTTTTGGATAATATTATTTCCCTTCAGTAATAAAAGATGTAACTTTCCTAACAACGTACCCTAATGCTGAAGTGGTCTTTGGGGTCTTGTAGGAGGCAAAACACTGTGAAGGTACTAAATGCCGTTGAATTGTACACTTTAAAATGATTAAAATGGTACATTTTATGTTTTATGTATTTTACCATGATAAAAATGTTGAAAAACACTATAAAAATTATAAGGAAATTTAAGTAGTATATTGATATATCTTGGATTTGGGAAAGGCTTTCTATATAAAAACTCCAGAAGCCATGGATAAAGGATGAAGAGATATAGCCACTTAAAAATTTAAAACTTCTGTTTGGTATAATATACCATAATAATGTTTATGATATATTTGAAATATATTTGAGATCCAAAGTTAATAGCTTTAAAATATAAACATATCCTACAAATCAATGACAAATTTTAAAAATAATAAAATGGGTAAAGAATATCAAAGGAAATACTCCAAAAATACAAATGCTTTTAAATGTAAAAACAAGCTTCGCCTCACTAATATTTTTGTAATAAAAACTGAAACTAAGAAATAGTTTTTACACATATGACTAGAATTTAAGAGATTGAAAACATCCTGGGTAGACAAGAGAGTATGGAAATGGGCACTCATATATGCTGTTGGAAGTTTAAATTGCTACAGTAATTTTGAGAGGGTATTTTGCAATTTTTTTTTTTTTTTTTTTTTTTTGCGTTACGCGGGCCTCTCACTGCTGTGGCCTCTCCCGTTGCGGAGCACAGGCTCTGGACGCGCAGGCCCAGCGGCCATGGCTCACGGGCCCAGCCGCTCCGTGGCATGTGGGATCCTCCTGGACCGGAGCACGAACCTGCGTCCCCTGCATCGGCAGGCGGACTCTAAACCACTGCGCCACCAGGGAAGCCCTGCAATTTTTATCAAAATAAAAAATGTGCATAACCTGTGTCCTTGCAATTCCACTTAAATGATGTTATACTCTAGAAATTCACTTTGTAGAGTGTCTTAAGATATGTATGTGTAATAATTTTTATTGCAGCCATATGCATAAATACAAGAAGAGTGGAAACAACTTAAAGCACGCCAGTGGAGTGGGGATCATTTAAATTAAACATAGCATTGTGAGCTGCTCTACATCCATGAAAAATAACGAATAGGGCTAATAAGGAAGTACCAAAATGGAAAGATATCCACTATAGAAAATAATGAGGCTGCAGAAGACTATTTACAGTATCTCAAACCTTAGTACCGAAAAGCACAGATTAAGGGAGAATTTTATTTCTTATTTATGTACCCCCAAATATAATTTTGTCATCATAATGGTAATTTATTTTTGTTCTTTTTTTTTTTTTTTGCTTTTTTTGTTTTTTAATTTCTAAAACTCACCATATCATTCTCTCTCTATAACTCTGAAAAAATTTATTTTCTTTCCAGGCTCATCATTGGTATTCCAACCTTGTGCTCTAGGAATGGTAAAGGAGTTTCTCTTCTCCCTAGTTGTTCTGCTTGTTTGCAGAGAATTGTGTTCTTTCTTGATCTCAAGAGGAATTGGCCTCGTCTTAGCCTCCTCTTTTGGCTTTTGGTAGGCTTCTTGCTGTAGCTCGAATTCCCCCATGAGCCTCAAGCCTCTGTTTTCCCACAGGCTAGTAGGGAGATCAGCATTGAGAGATTATGAACTGTTCCCTCATTTGCCCTGGCCCTCTAGGGCTGAGGTTTGCATTTATAATTTTCTAATTTGTAATGTGCTGCCAGAAATAGCAACAAAATATGTCTCAGGGCACCCAGAGTCTGTTTTCAGGATCTGAAATGTAAATGCACGAAAACAAGTTACCGGGCGGCACACATTCTGTTCCCATCTTCTCACCCTTTGTGCCTGGTGCTCTCTCAGTTGCCTTTCTTCATCTCTTCTTGCGTCGTCTGTTACCTTTCTCCTGTTCTTCATCCTCATCTTCTTCATACACATTTGGGTTTTGTAAATTTAGGGATTCATTAAGAAAAGTGACTTCTTATTTGTATCACAGACCAACAAGACATCATAGTCAGGCAAGGCTTGAACTTGAGAGGCTGCACAAAATGCTCCCTCAGGCCTGTTATATAGATTAATGTACAGTGGCCAGAACTGCAGATTTGGGAAGGGAAGAAGATGGTCAATTCCATTTTGGTCATATTCAGTTTGAGCTGTCTGTGAGGCATTCCAGTGGGATACACAAGTCTGGGGTATAAGAGAGATCTAGACTCTAGGTACTGGGTAGAAAGTCACCACCGTACCTAAGATCAGCCACTAGTAAGTGGCAGAGTTGGAATTCACAACAAGGCTGTGTGACTCCCAAACCCTGAACACAACTCACATATAGTATTGCTGACTTCTTAGATGACCCCAAGGTCTGTTCCAAAGTTGAGGTTCTAAAGATGGCGCTATTTCCATTGGCTGAGGTTCCTGCCATGCCTCCATCTCCAGAGCCTCTTTCTCGCATCCCACGCCCTTAAAGGACCTCAGAGCCATTCAGCCCTTTGCTCTGCTGTGGCAGTCTCTCTTCGGAGAAGTTGGCTCTAGCCTCCCGCAGCTTCGATCGGACAGCTTTTTGCAAGCACTAAGCTCATGTTGTCAAATGTGAATAGGTTATCACATTCCAGGTCAATATGTTGGATTTTCATCTATCCAGGAGTCAGGTGGACTGAATAACAAATTAGAAAACCTCTCTTTGCAGCTTTTGTTTCATTCATACAGTAAGTGTGCAAGATAAGCAACCTGCTCTGGGTGTTGGGTTTCCTCAGTTATTTAATGGATTAAGCAGTTGGGTGCATCTTTTCAGACGTGGAAGTTCTGAGTCTTGGAGCAGTCATAAATTTGTGGCCTTTGGGCATAGGTCAGAAAATCTGAGCTTCAGTTGGTGGGAGCTGAATGGGCCCTTGGGGATTATTTATTCCCAAGGTGTCACTTTGCAGTTGATGAGGAAAATGATGCCAGAAATGTGAAGGGATTTGTCCCCAGTCACACAGGCACTGTATGGCAGTGGATCCTGGGCCAACTTTCCCCATCACTCCAAAATGTAGATTGATAGAGCCACAAAGGGAAGAAGAAATCATGGAGTAATTACGGAGTACTCTTAAAGTTAAAACAGTTCTACTTCATCTCTCCACTCACCCTTTAACCTCCTCTAAGATATACCTGATATCCTCAGCCCTAAACCTGCAGTGATAGGATTTGTTAAATCTACCAGAGCAACCATCTGATGGTAGACCATAGCCCTTGCCTTGGGCAGAATGCCAAGAGTCAAAAAGTCCCTCCCTGTTTTTCTTGTTTTGCACGATGAACAGAGTAGGCCGTCCTTTATGCAGGGCAACAGGAAGCTTACCACAGGATAAAACTGATTTTATCATCTGTGAAATGTGGTCCGTGAACACGATGCTATGAACCTCTTGACATTACAGTGTAGCAGCATTGCAATCATGCAGACCTTGGTTTAAAGTCCAGCAACACCAGTTATTGGCTGTGGGATGTTTGTACAATAGCTTACTCCTCAGAACCTCAGTTTTCAAATTTGTACAATGAGGATTAAAAATACCTAACACTTGCAGAACAATTGAGGGGATTTAGTAAGATAGTGCACAGGTAGCTCTTAGCTCAGTGCTCATCAAAGAGAAAGAGCTCAATAATCGGTTTTCAGAAAATGCGGTGTCTGGAAAAACTTGCTGGGTTTCTGGGGAACATGTAAAGCTAAGAGAAGATAGAAAAGCCACTTAAAGAAATTCCCAAGAATGACTAAACTGGATGAGATATTGGTTGATAAAGCTGAATGAGAATTTTGATACTTCATTAGAATATATTTCTTCTCTTCCTGAAATCTACATACCTAGATTAAGAAGGATCATTCTCTTTTCTTGCAGAGATTTGAAAATGTATCTTCCCTTGCTCATACTTTTTTTAATGACTTGAGTCACTATTTACATTTACTCATTAATTCAAAAACAATTATTTAGCACCACTGTATGCTAGGCATTGTCCTAGCCATTTACCCACTTGCCAAGAGCCCACAAGTTTGACGTTTCCCTTCCTGCCCCAATGACAAGGAAACAAGGAAGTGAAATGGGATTTAGAATCCTACGATCCAAGACTTGGAGTCGACATTAGAGAGCATATAATCCCTATTCCCAGTGTAGAAACCCACTCTACGCTGCCTTGGACAAGTGGTCACCGTTCTTATTAGAACTCCTTTGACAAACACTTCTACTTCAAAAGCAGCCATGTCCATGCTGGACTGTTTTAGTTTCTACTGTGTTTGTCTTTTATTGAACCAATGTTATCCCTGTGACCTGATTCCATTGGTTCCAGGCCAGCCTTGACTCTTAACTCTTTGTCTTTATATAACGGCAAAAATAGAAACAGTGGAGTCAGAAGAAACTGTGCAATCTTAAGCTGGCTCTGACACAAACTGTGTGAGTTTGAGCAGGACATTGAAGTCTCTGAGTCTAGGTTTCCTTATCTAAGAATGGGAATGGTACTATCCACCGGGCAGTGTTAGAATGAGGATTAGATGATGTAGCTTAAGGGGTGGCACTCCGCAGGTGCTCAGCAATTGGTTACCCCCTCACTACTTCTTCTTAATGATGGCCCTTCAGACACTTCAAGAGTCATATATTCCCCTTTCAATTCCTCCTCTCTCCTGGTTAAACATCCCTCATTGCTTTAACAATTCTTCAAAGGGGAGGAATTAAGTATCTTGCCATTCTTTCTCTGACTTCAGTTTGTCAATATTCTTAAAATCTGAAACCCAGAACTGAACTCAATACTTCAGATTTCAAAGAATTATTATAGGCCAAATTAAGATTAGCAATTCCATTCTATTGACATAGTATTTCTGTAAACGTCCTTGTTTTCTGTAAAATATGATTGCTGATAAAGCAGCTCGTTTTATTTTACCTTGTAAGGCTGAACCTCTCACTGTATTTAAGGTTTAATTCTTAGATGGCTTAGCTCTTGCCCAGAGATCCTCGGTGCTAGAAAGAGAGCTTAATTATTGATATTTACGTGTGGAGGGACTGAATGCTGTTACCTGAAGCAGTTGCTGCTCTGTATCTCCTTCAGCTTTTGGAAGATCAAGTTGTTCCCCTGGGCATTGAAAGCCACTGAATCATGTCATCTATCTCTGGAGTATGGTACAGAGAAAGAGTTTTAAGCTTTATAAACTAGTAAATAAGAAATATAAGACTTTTTTTCCTTGAAAAGGTGATTAGGAAAGTGAATGTGGTGGCTAATTTTATGTGTCAACTTGACTGGGCCACGGGTGCTCTGATATTTGGTTGAACATTATTTCTGGGCATATCCGTGAGGGTGTTTCTGGATGAGATTAACATTTCCAGCAGGAGATGGAGTAAAGCAGACTGCCTTCCCTAATATAGACGGGCCTCATGCAATCCACTCAAGGTCTGAATAGAATAAAAATTTTGAGTAAGGGAGGATTTGCTCTCTCTGTCTGTCTTCCGCCTGGAACCCTCGTATTCTCCAACCTTCAGACTCAGGCTGGAACTACACATAAGCTCTTTTGATTCTCAGGTCTTTGGACTCAGGCTAGAACTAAGCCATTGTCTCTCATGGGTCTCCAGCTTGCCTACTGCTGAGCTTGGGACTTCTCAGACTCTGTAACCCCATAAGCCAATTCCTTAAAATAAGTCTCTATCCCTATGTCTGTCTATCTGTCTATCCATCTAAATATCTAGCTACCAATCCTTTATCTATCCTCTATCTATCTCCAGTTGATTCTGTTTCTTTGGAGAACCCAGATTAATACAGTGAATAAACCCCATGTACTTTCCCACCATAAGAATCATCACCTTTTAGTGTTGTTTCTTTTTCCACTGACTGTAAATTCTGCAAGTTTCGGGGAGAGGGCCCTTGTGTCTCCAGAATTTAGCAAAGTGACTGGCACGTAGTGGTTGTTCAGTACATATTTAATAAATGAACATATCTGTGTTCAAAACTCAGCAATGAATTAATTGCTGCTTGATCTTGGCCGGTGACATTACCTCTCTGAATCTCAGTTTCATCATCTACATCATTTGTAAAGAAAGAAAATTATCTTATAGAATTGTAAAAATTAGAATAGTTAATATAGGTAAAACTTGGTATAGGTAGAAACTAGGTGATCGATAAATGTTGAACCTGTTGTTCTATCAGACTCTACATTGGAGGCATCCTTTTGCAATATAGTATTTGAATAAAACAAAGCTTTCTGGTACCACTGGGAAAACTGGTGTAAATGCTTATTATGACAAGTGTGTAGACTAATTTGATAGTCAAAGAAAGCAGAGCCATCTGGGAGTGTATTTTATGCCTCGACACTACAACCTCCCAAACCTGACTCAATGATTCCATATCCTGTCTTCTGTCACCACTTTGTTGACCTTCACTGCTCCATCAATGTCCCCAATGGAACAGGGATTAAAGAGGGAAATGAGATGGAAGCAACTTTAGTAGGAGATTAATCTTGTTTATTGTGCCTTTATCCTTTATCCCAAGAGTTTTCTGTTTCTATCTTCTTCTTGTAACTTCATGAGTTCACCATTAAGTACTGGCTTTCCTAATTGTATGGCAGCTTTGGTTGTGATAACAAAAAATCCGACTCAGATCAACTTAAAAAATAAAGGGAACCTAATTGCTTGTGTTACCGAAAAGTCTTTTGGTAATTCCAACTTCAGGCACAGCTTGATACAGACCCAAATAAATGTCACCAAGCTCTACATGTACCTTATTTCCTTAGCCTGCCTTCATCTGGGTTGTTTTCAACCTGAATTTGATTTTCCTTAGAGTCCAAATGTTGCCAATAATTTCTTAGCACTGTATGCCTTCATTTTTATAACCAGCAGGAAAGAGAGCATCTGTGTTTCAACATTTGTAATATTCTCTAAGATTTACTGTGATTGAACTGGATTCGGTCACATATTCTTCTCTAGTTCATCTAAGTGGCCAGAGGGAAGGAATACACTAATTGGCTTAGGTCAGTTTTCATATTCCAACCATGGAAATGGAAAGGCAAAGAAATAGAGTGACTTTTCCAAGATCATAAGGCCATTGATCTAGTAGGACCTTAAATTCAGTGTTCTTTCTGATACACCACATGCTACAAGCTATCTGTGAATCAATGCCCTCTTTTATTTGTGCACCAATGGAGGCATTTAACTCTTTGCATCTGGTCTACACAGTTATCTCCCTAATTCCAGTCATGGTTCTTCCATTGACCAATTCTGTGATCCTCAAGCAAGTCCTGCAACCTGTGATAGCCTCAGTTTTCACATCTCTAAGGTAAGAAGGAGAAAGTCTGTCCTGCATCAGGACAAATGCACTAATTCCCACAGAAACACTTGCAAATTTCAAAGGGTTACACAAATACATGATATTGTTGTGACTAGTAGTGGTGGTGTTAGTTTTACTGGCTGTTGGACAGCTCCTCTGACTGTGATGAGCACTGATAATCACTGATTCTTTGGCTGCAGTCTCTATGATGTCAAGGATCAGGTCTGTCTTGGGTAACTGTTTCTGACCACAGAGCACAGTTCTGGGCACATGATACAGTGCTCAAGAATAATTCACTGAATGAAGAATTTAGTCCACATTAATTAGCCTGAGATTTAGAAAGCTGGAGCCTTCTAAATGACTAATTTTATGTGTCAACTTGACTGGGCCACGGGTGCTCTGATATTTGGTTGAACATTATTTCTGGGCATATCCATGAGGGTGTTTCTGGATGAGATTAACATTTCCAGCAGGAGACGGAGTAAAGCAGACTGCTGGTCATTCAACCACAATGTCCCTCTCTTTTTTCATCTAGAAACTGGGGATAATAGTAAGTTATGAGGGTCTAATGAAGGAATATGCGTAAAGCCCCTAGAACAGTGGATAACACACAGGAAGCACTCAAAAAAGTTGATTATGCTTATTTACGACGTGCTGCTGATTTTACACATTTAGAACAAGTCTAAGTCACAAAGGATAATCAAGCCAAGATTTGCTGAATGCTTCCTATTTTGCTGCTCCAGTGCTGGCCCAGGGTTAGACATAGATAAAAGACTCACATTCCACCTTGAGAAGTTCCTAATTGTTTGGCCACAGTTAGGGAGCCAAGAAGGCCTGAATTCTCTGTCCTGTGAGCAGACATTTCAGATTCTACAAGAGGCTGGTTTTCTCTGTCTCAAAAAGACAGCTGGGCTTTCAGGTATTGAGATGGGTTGAAACTCAAACATTTGGTGAGGGAATAGAGGGAGACGTTATAAATAGAAAATAAGTAGGAAGAGATTTTATTGCGGGAATAAAAAAAGCTCCTGGACATCCTTCAAAATAGTGCAGCTTCATAGAAATATACCATTTTGTAGTGCCTTGCTTAAAATGACTTGCCCCTGATTTAGAAAGTTTCATCCATTACAGTGAAGAGAATCTAAAGATCTCCAGTGGCCTCTTCTTTTTGCTTTTAATGGACCAAAGAGCTCAAAGTTTCTATTTTCTTTCCTATTTAGAGCCAAAGGGGAGAAAACAGAGTATTGCAGTGACATATAGGCAGCCATGAGGTCATTATTTTAAGCAGATTTTTCTGGAAATAAAAGTTTCTTGGGGAGAAATGTATTAAAAATGTAAGTGGTAGACCTAGAAGAAAGACAATACAGAGCTTAGAGTTCATCTAAGTTCAGCTCCATAGCTCAGACACTTTCTAGTATCCTGGCTTAAATATATGAAATCCGAAGGAATTTGTTGAGCATCTATTTAGCTACCAGCACCTATGCAAGGGTAGCCAAGGAAGAGTAAATCAGTGATTTTCCCTAGGAGGCAATTCCAAACTAGAAGTTGGCCCCAAATACCAGTCTATGGAGAATGGTCGCTGCTGAACCCGTAAAGATGCCATTTCCCCCTCATTATGTTCTTTTTTTTTTTTTTAGCATCTTTATTGGAGTATAATTGCTTTACAATGGTGTGTTAGTTTCTGCTTTACAACAAAGTGAATCAGTTATACATATACATATGTCCCCATATCTCTTCCCTCTTGCGTCTCCCTCCCTCCCACCCTCCCTATCCCACCCCTCTAGGTGGTCACAAAGCACCGGGCTGATCTCCCTGTGCCATGCGGGGTGGATAGCTAGTGGGAAGCAGCCACATTATGTTCTTTATTGCCTTGGTAAAAGAAGCATCCCTGGCTTTTCTAAGGAATGCTGCTATGTGGTTGCAGATTGTGAATCTATTGTAATATCCCTACTTCCTTGATCATTCTGATTTTTTTCATCAGTACTATGACATCTTCACCTCATTTGATGTAAGTCATCAGTCTTGAATTCAACAAGGTTGAAGGAGCCAACCAAGCAATATTGTCCTCTTCTTCCCAGACCATAATTCTTGAGTTGTGGATGAGTCCTCCAACTCAATGAATTCTGTAGTCATGTTTCCCCAGTCCCTGTGGTACATATTAGTCGAGTACTACAATTATTTTGGTAGAGGTTATTTGCCCCAGAGTAGGGATTGTGTTTCTTCACTTAGAGTGGGCTGAGGCCTGAAACTTATTATTGGTTTGGATGCAAGGACGAGTAATGGGAAAAAAAATCGTAAAGAAAAAACAATATGCCATCTTGTGAGGCATTTTTTGGTAGGGTCATTGAATGATTCCAGGCAAATGGAAAATGCTGTACTTTGGCAAGATAGACTGGAGACCCTGTGGGTATAGTCCAGCCATTATGCTGGTGTGCCAGGTCTCTTTTTTCCAGGTGATGCTACATGTGTGGTTCCTTGTAATGTTCACTGTGGCAGTTACAGCAAGCTGAATTGCATCCATGGGACCATAGCAAACCATTCCTAGGACCTCTTTGGCCAAGAGGGCAGCAAGTGTGTTGGTCTGGGGTAATAGAAAAGTCAAATCCAATAGAAATGCCTCATTTGACATTATGTCAAAGAAATGTTTGCACATCCACTTTGTTTTACTGTAAGTCATCCTTAAATCCAGGCATTGAGGAGACATTCATATAAGCAAACTATCTGCAGTAGTCAAGATACTGAATTTCAAGTATTGGGTAAGTGCCCACATGCCAGTGAATTCTCCCCTATCCAGTGTTACATTCTTTTTACCTGGTTTATCATCTGCAAGACCCAGTCCCACCTGTGTTCCTCCAGTTTCTCTAGGACATATTAACTAGATTCTGCAGGTCCTTTAGTGTGTAAACTTTTCCTGTTAGGGCTCCACTGGACTTGACTCTAGTTATTAGACTAGAAGCAATGAGTGTGATAGGAGATCAAACATCACCTTGCAACCAGTTTCAAACGAATCCATTGCAAGAGAAAAAAGTTCTCACTTGGAAAGATTAAAAAGCTTGCCATGAGAAGATTTCAGAGGATTAGGGAGTTCAAAGATTTTGAGGCTTGCCTATAGAAATATTCCTATGCCAGGTCTAAATTGTCCATTTTTTCTCCATTAGGGCCCTGGTTTTGACATAAGAGACTTGCTGAGACTGTTTATTTAATCTTCTTTGCCGTTATTACACCTAAAATTGGATTCACTGCATTTCTTGTGTTCTAGCTTCAAGGGATGAATATCTCTTTTAATGCATCATAAAGGATTCTAGACTTTAGATCATGCTTTGAGTTGGCAATTAGAAGTCTTGGACTTTTTTTTTTTTTTTTTTGCAAGGTCTCTTGTGCCCACTTTCCCCCAAAAGCCACTCTACTCACATTTTTATACTTTGCTATCAAACTGATTAAGCATCTCAACTATTCAAAATCCCATTGCTGTGTCCTTATCCCACTAACTACAGATGAAAGTCCTGGTACTCATGATGTCACTGCATCCCACCTACTCCTGCTAATAGAGATTTTATTGCCTTCAGAAAGCCAGTTCCTGTCTGACAGTCTGCTTTGCAGAACCACTCTTGTTATCAATAACAAGAGGCAGGGAGATGTAGGAAGCAATGCAAAATAATGCATTAATCACACTGGACAATGCTTCTTCATGTTTGTACTATGAAGGTGTCTCTATTTAGTCATGTGGGCATTTTTGTACATCTCTGGCTATACAGTAAAGTGCATGGAAACATTCTATTGGAAAGAGTAAAAGAAAATTGACTGTGGGCTCCCTACTTTGGCCTGCCCCACAGTTCAAATTCTGCCCCACAGGAAGTTAATTCCCCTCTACACTCAGGTTGGCCCCTTTGGTAGCTTCTGGGGAATCTGGGTCGCATGACTTAACAGTGTGGTTTTTCATCTGAAACAGAAGAGGCAGGAAAAGAGACTCCAAGCATGCAACTGGTCAACCTTGGGTCATGGATCTGCTAAAAACATATGGAGTCAGTGGGCCAAGTTGACAGCTCAGCAAGAGCTAGCTGGCGTGTGTCTAGCAGATAGCTGAGGGTGAGAGAATCTGAGCAGGCATGTAGATATGTATATTACATCAGGTTGTGTAATATCAAGACTGGGTCCACTCCTGGAAGAACAGGGATGCAATGTAAGTACCCATGGGTTATCAGTGGTTTTTCCTGACTTACATTTGTTAGAAGTTGTACACAGTATTAAAAATCCTAAAATGAATAATAATTAGAGTATATATTTACTGAACATGTTCAGTATCTCAAATACTTACATTGCCTCAAATACTTTATATGCATATCTTCCTCTGTCTGCATAACAGCCTATGATGTAAATGCTATTATTAACCCTATTTTCAGATTAGAAAAGTGAAACTCAAAGATTTGAAGGAATCTTCTGAATCTTACATTGCTACTAAGTGGTAGAACCATGATTCAGACCCTCAATTATGTAATTCTATAGCCTACCTCTTCAACAAAAAATAATTTGCTCAAATGTTTGAACCTAGATTAAGAAATTTCTCCAGGTGTTCTCTTCCTTATATGCAAATATCCTTCCTGCCCAGAGCACTTATTGTCCATAGGGGATCTGATAATTTAGCTATGGGCTGATGTAAGCTTAGCTCCCAAGCCACCCTCAAATAAAGTTACAAGAAGTTCAATTCCTGTCCAGCCTAGGCCCCTGGGACACTACTTGCTTGGCCTGCAGTGCCCCAACCTCTCGTGGAAGAAGGATTGATACATATAGCAGAGACCTAGATGTGGGATTAAGGCAGAAGCTCATCTTGTGGAACTCTGATACACTCAAGAGGGAGTGGGACCTTACTTAGTGAGATGCTGGACCAATAGATTTGAGGATTAAGACCAGCTACCCTGTTCCTCTCCCTTCAAGGACACCAAAGGTACATTCTCTGGAACTCGAACCACTAAGACGTATAGAGGAGATATCTGTTAGAGTTAATTTAATCTCAGGACTGCGTGAGTTTGAAATTGATTGCTCTGCATCCATCACACTTCTGCTAGCCCTGGTGACGGATGAAATCATCTCGCCATCTTGTTTGGTAGATGTGTAGTTCACATTTGACATTTACTGTCCTTGTTCCTGTTCTTGTATAAGATACACTCAGGTTCCAAATCCTTATTAGTGGATAACACAGAGGAAAAAAGGGTATTATCTGATGATCATGTTCTGTCTTTCTTTCCCTTTTCTTTCTTTTTCCCCCCTAAATAGGTTATTATTAATTTACATAGTTACAGGAAAGGACTTTTCCTTTCTCAGGGAACAATTGAGAAGAAAGACATAACTCAGCAGGAGAAATATCTTCATTGAACAAAAGGTAATAATGAATTGAATGTAGTAAAATTAGCATCAGATGAAGGTATTTTCTTCATTCATTGTTGACTCATTCATTCATTCTTACTAACTCATGGATTCATGCATGCATTTACAAAGGCTAGGTACTGTGCTAGCAGCTGGGAACACAGTGATAAACAAAATATCTATGGTCCATTTTCTCACGGAGCTTACACTATAGACATGAAGAAAAACATTATCGTATGCAATAAGTATAAAATATAAGAAATCCTATTATATCAAAGCAATAAGATGCCATAGTAACCTCTAAAAAGTCTACTGTGGTCATAGAGAGACATATACCAATTTATGACTCATGGAGGTTCCCAATATTTAATCCTATTTCCTTTCGAATTAAAGGTTCAAGAATTCACTTGATTCAGAAGCTGAGGAGCAAATCTCATGTTGAAAATATCAGTCTACGGAAATAAGTCTCAAATATCAACTGAAAAACATTTTAAGTGTGCGTATTCCTGCCCCTCATCCCCAAGCTCAAGACCAGAGATTCTGATTCAGTATAATTGGTGTGGGGTCCAAGAATCTGTATGATTATGGGACACTCTAGCTGATTCTAAGGTTGATGAAGAGATGATAAGATTCACAGGAACATTTGGTTCAAAGTACCTGCTATTGAATATTTTAAAAAATTATTCTTTTTTACTCAGAAAATGAATTCTGTATCTTTGCATCCTTTCAGCAGTTCAGCATTTTCTGCTCATCTTGTCCTAAAGGATAATTCTGCCGAGAAATGATAATATTACTGTAATAATGTTGCCATTTCTTTCTCACTTTATAATTTATAAATTAATTCATTTTTTATTATTCATTCATCAAACATTTATTGACTGCTTAGGCAGCACCAGGTTTTAGGATAAGTACTGGAGATTCAGAAAAGAACCGTATGTGCCACTGTCCTGATGTTCATACTGCCTGAGAATGATAGACGTATGTCAGGAAGCAGAGGTAGTGTTGTGTTCCTGGCACTGTGAATAGGAAGAAAGGTGGCATAAATGAGGGAAGGGCCATATTTTTCCTCAGGTATGAGGGGAGATATGCACGTGTCAGGAACAACTTATTAACTTGTTTTATTATTATTAGTAGTAGTATTTTTATTATCCTTTGGCAAAAGCATAGTCAGCATTGGGGTCACCCTATGATGTATGAGGCCCTGTGTGAATATTTTTGGTGGGATATTTGTCCATACATGCAATTTGATTAAAACGTATAATATAAAATGAATGGGCCCATGTGAAGCACAGTGTTTTATCAATGAAGATTTGGAATAATGGATAGAGAAGTGGTACTTACGTATTTGTTTACTGTTTCATCCTTGCACATAAAGATTCTTCATAGTAGCTGGGCACCATCTCTTTATGTTGATATTCAGAAGCCATCCCTTTACATTCTTTATTGTCAAATGTGCCATTATTGTCAAATTTCATATTACCCACTGCAAGTAAAATGTAGCATACTCATAATGACATGGCTCTTCGGAACCTGTTTGTGTTGGAACATATAGATCCTCTTGCATCTGCAACTCCCTAATGTAATTTACAACCAGTTACCAGTTGTAACACTACTCATGATACAACATCATCCTCCAAGGCACTCATGGATACTGGATTCCAGTGATTCCTACGGTTGTTGCTGCACTTTGTTCATGATGATCATACATGTTCATCTTACTGAGAGTGTGAAGGAAAGTCTGAATGAGAATTTAGTTTATGATCATGTTATATTAACTGTTTAGAATTTTATAGCATAAAGGTAGAACCATACATCTTCCAACCATGCCTTCTCTTGAACTCTTAAGGCCATAATCACTACATTCCTAGAATGTGCTATCTTTCAATGCTGAGCTCACTCCTGCCTCCCATATATGGCAACGAGCAAGGAATAATGAGGATGGGGCAAGAAGAGCAGTCCAATTTGTGCAAAAAGTGTTCATCTTTTACCCAGAATGACTTAAGACCAACCCTGGAGAGAGCACTGCACAGATTGGAGACAAAAGATGTAATAGTTGGAAGGGCTCCTTGATGTTTCAGAGCAATGATCTCCAACGACCTTGCAGGACATAAGCATGTTGATACCTAACACATGAGACAGAGCCTGTGAGGGGGATGGGTGACCACCCTGGGTGTCAGTGGTAGAGGGTGCATTGGGTAAAAAATATATTCCTCTACCCCAGCCACCCTTAGATGCTGTAGACAGGAGGTGGTACTATGGTTGATACATATATGGGTGAGAGCTGATACACGGGTTTACACACATAGCTCAAGCCCAAGAATTGGGAGAACCCTTGTTGTTAACCTTTTGTTAGCCTAGAGCCCTGAACTTGTCCTGTGCTTAGCATGAGAGAGAGTCACACCAAATCAGCACGTTAGTATCATTCTTGCAGCTCAATCTTGCCCCATCCTATGAAAGAAAGACCACACTGGCCAGTGGGAATGATCTGTTCACCAGACAATCCTCCTGGAACTGAGGCAGGTGCTACAAGGACCTCTTGGGTACAAATCCCAGAGCAACTTGGGACATCTGGTTGACCCCACACAAAGAAGATGGTCAGACAGTGCTCTGAAGTGGAGAAATGCTGACTGAGGTCCACACATGTCCTGGTCTGGGATTAAGCGTCATTCTGTCTGTGTGGCATTGCTGGCCTTAGCAGGTTCCAGTCACTGGAAGGGGACTTAGAAAACTGTGAGGAAGCACTCCAAATCCCTGGGCACACTGAGGCACTGGGTTCAGGCAGGGGCTCACTCGTCAGTGTCTAAGGGTGGTACCTGTTAATATTACTACTGTTACTTTACAAATAAAGCAACTGAGGTTTAAAAGGCCACCAACTTGCTCAGAATCATACAAATAATTAGGGAAATAATGAGCTGACACCTAGGTTTCAAAGCTTCAAATTCATGCTTTTTCCAGCCACCAACCAAACTGAACTAATTTAACATCAGTTCAATCTTGCAAAACCAGAAGAATAATCTATTGCAAACAGAAAATTCTACTGCATAATATAAGCCAGCGACAAATTAAGATGGCATTTTTTAAATTTACTTTCTCAGATATGTAAGACTATGTGTCTTTTTAAAGACAAGGATGTTAATGATTCTTCAAACGTATTTTATATCTGTGCAGCCCTTAACTCACAACATCCCTGAGAATTAAGTAGGGCAAGACTTAACATTTTTTACTTCTCAGCTGGGGAACACATAGTTCAGAGAGTTTGACTGCTTTGCCCCAGTCTTGTAACTTTCAATGGAAGGGTTATGATTCCAACCCAGTCTCTTGGATTCTAAAGCTCAGGCTTTGCCTACTAATTCTTTCTGAGGATTTTAACATTCTCAAACAATTTGTTACTCAGCATTCTTCTGGTTTAACTATTACTGATTATCATTGTCATAGTTTCCTCTATTTTCAACTCACATCCTGTTCATAGTAAGTTACTATGGAGACATGACATATTATTGATGTCTCTGTAGGATAGTGACCTGGGATAGTTAACAATGTTCTGGGTTTCTTAGCAACTCAACCAACATTATCCGTCTTTGCCTCCACAATTTGTACTTTTGCTGCAGTAAATGAAACCTGGATCATGGGCTAGTTGCCGGGGATGGTAATAGAGTTTTTAGAAAGGAAGTGAGCATTAAATGCATCAAATATAGACTCTATTCCATCAAATGCCTGTCCCCTTTCCGTTAAAGCAGTTTTGAAAATGACTAGCAATGAAGAAATAGAAAACTAAGGGATTTAGAACCTCCTAAATTTCAATACTTATCACTTGCTTTATCATTCTAACTTTGAATGTCATTAAACACACCCCAAATCTCAGTTTCTTTATATCTAAAATAGAACTTAAGATTGTAACTACCTCACAGACACTAAAAAACAAATCAAAGTTAACTGTGTATGTGAAAATGCTCTACACATGTTGAAGTCTTGAGTTGCTACTCTTAATGCTCATTCAAGGACATATTCCTTTATTCCTTTCTAATTTTTTCCAATTAAATACCTGTTTTGTGCAGAGCCCTATGATAGACATCAAGGGGAGAAGGTGATGATGCAGTGCCCACCACTGGAGATCTCATCATCCAGTTGGGAGATGAGAGATGGAACCAATCAAGTTATTTATTTCAAGGGCTGTGGTGAGTTCAAAGGCTATGGGCAGCTAATGTGTAGGAAAATGTCTAACCCTGCTTACAGAAGAGGCAAGTATAACAATGAGTTGGGGTGGCCAGAGAAGGCACCTAGGAATGTCCAAACACATTAGAGGGACATAAGAGGTCCTCTGTGAGCTGGCTGCTCCTTCCTTATGTGGCTTCATCTCACTCTGCTACTTCCCACACCTACTGTATTCTAGGTATACTATAGTGATTCAACGTCTAGACTTTTGAACCCAAAATTTATAGGTTCATATCCTAACTCCAGCTCTTCCTGGCTCTGTGACCCTTGGTTTCCATCTCCTTGTCTCTGTGATGGGCATAATAATAAAATGTAATTCAAAGGGTTATTGAACAAGTCACTAGGGCAGTGCCTGCAACTCAGTATGCACCCAGTAAATTAGCTCTCATTCCAAGCGCTAGTCTATGAGTATATTTTGCTTCCTGCCTTTGTGCCTTTACACATCTATTTCCTTCTGCCTTTGGCTTTGTCAATGTGGTAACATTATTATTCCAGTTTGACGCTTCTGGGAAGCTTTCCTTGATCTATTTTATCTTCTATTTCAATATTCTTGAGATTTAACTCTTTAATGTGTGTGTGTGTGTGTGTGTGTGTACCTATTGTATCTTATACACGCCTCTGTTATAAACTGATTACATTGCATTGTAAATTTCATTGTTCACATTGTGGAAATGAAAACCAACCAAATGAGAGAAGCAAAGGCTATTTATTCTGAGCAAGGGGGTCAGCCACCATCACTCTGTTTTGGCAGAGACTCAAAGGCAGGCAGAGGAGTGGGAAAGCATTACAGTGGAGGAAAGGGAAGGCTTCAGGTATGTCCTGAGCCCAGGCTATTGGCATGAGGAAGCTGTAGGTGGGCTAATTAGGGATGGCGCATCCTATGCGATTTGAAAGCGGTGCATATTTGGCCTTCTCTGCTTGGTCCTAAGTTAGAAGCAGGGACAAAAATTTGCAAAGCTTTCAGTCGTTAATCATGTCTTGGACATTTTGGGCCAATTATAGAAGTTATTGTTTAGCTTCCTGGGATATCACTAGAGATAGCAATCTGACTTATAATAGACTGGCTTTCTCAATTGTTTAGTGTAGAAAAGAGGCTGGCTTCCTGGGAAGGTTGCTACAGGCTGTGGGTCAGAATTCTATTTTAACATATGGTCTGGCCATTGTTCATTTGTATATTCAGTCTCTCAACATATTTGTTTATTTAAACTTTTTGAAACCAAAGAACAAATCTTAGTTGTTAGGTACTGGTACCCTTAACACTGAACAGTGTCAGATAAATGTTTGGGGGTTAGTAGGTGGATGGAAAGAAGTACAGAAAAAAGAAGGGGGAAAATGGAAAGGAGGAAAAGAAGAATGAAGCATAAGAAGGGAGTATTTCTACTGAGGGGATGACATGAGCAAAAGGATGGAAACTCACTTAACCCATATCTGGGGAAAACATTGAGTAAATTGGCTTGACAGGAAGCAATGATTCCTGTAGGTGAATAGTGTTGAA
Organism: Physeter macrocephalus; assembly: GCF_002837175.3. Taxonomy (NCBI): domain Eukaryota; kingdom Metazoa; phylum Chordata; class Mammalia; order Artiodactyla; family Physeteridae; genus Physeter; species Physeter macrocephalus. Next base: position 8,990,421 of record NC_041228.1, read on the forward strand.
CTAAGTCCATTTACAATAACTTCTAGATGGGCTTCACCCAGCAGAGAATTTATCTTTAAGTGGTTGAGAATTAAGAAAGATGGAGAAATACAGTGAAGGGCAAATGTGATCTGGAAAACCATGGCTGCGCTGGATCTCAGATATTTCAAAATACAATTGTAGTTATAAAAATAAATTTGTTTTAAAATATATTGTGACTTTATTGAGGTTCAGGGAAATAATCTAATACACTACACCGTCTCTCCTGAGATTTTCATTAGCTCTCTGAAATCCTTTGATGTTAAAACCTGGAAGGATGCTCCCTTTGCTGGATGGAATTTGTGGCCAAATTTCCCAGGGACAGTGTGTCTGAATGGAATCCTTTCCTGGACTTTTTCTCAAAAATATGTTGGAGGTGAGGGTGGGGGCTGGTTTATTAGCTAACTCGTGATCAGTAAGGTTCTCTGGTCAATTAAGTTCGCAGAATCTGCTCACTCTATCACCCCTCAGAGGTGTATGATAATGGCATTGCCATATTGAGGGCTCTGAGGATCTTGCAGTTAAAAAGATTAACTTTAAAAAAAATGCATTCTTTCCAAAATTTAACTAACCACAGAATTCTGTTTCTGTAAAATACCTAGCTTTGTGAAATCCGCATGGATATTGCTGCTTTAAATTTTAATTTTCATGTATGCCAAAATTCCATGGATAAAACAATGCTGAAATATATCTCTACATGTCTGGAGACCTTTCTTACCATAGTGCCTTTTTTTTTTTTTTCTATTTTACTCTTTGAAACCTGCCTTTATAACATTATCTCTTCTGATTCTCAACTTTCTCATGATAGAATGAGAGGAGAGATCATTATTCCCATTTCATAGTTGAGGCCCAGAGAGGTTCACATGATTGAAAATACCTGAATGAAAAATAAATGAATGGATGTGTGACCAAGTGAGTCAGTGGGCTGGACACTTACATTTCTTTGGGAGATTCTCTAGTTTTACAATTTCATTGATTTGACTAGTGTCTTTAGTGTGCCTCCTTTGAACCAAGCACTTTGCTTGAGAGGACACAGATTAGTAAGGCAAACTCCCCGACCTCAGCAAACCCACAGGGTACTTGCAGAAATAGAAGACAAATACTAAGCAGAGTCCCATGTGCTAGAATCAAGGATAGCCCCAAGATGTTATAGAATGAAAAGGAAGGGCTGCTGCTGTTAAGTCTTTGTTTAAATTAGGTAAAAGGGCTCCTTCGGGGAAGACAAATCGTGTGAGTACAGGGTGTGGTGAGCAGGCCCCTTTGTGCAAAGGAAAGCCCATGCCAGGGTAAAAGCTATGGTGGAAAGCACTTGGTACTACTCCTCACTCTGTCTTTTTGCACAGGAGGAACATCATACCTGTCAGCAATGGGGTATCTCCAACCTCAGTGCTCAAGGAAAGTGTTATTTGGAGCAGAATGGAAAATCAGTAGAGGCTCCTGGAAGATGTATTGTGAGCTGGTTCTTTTTTTTTTTTTTTTAAGATATATTTATTTATTTTATTAAAAAATTTTTTTAAACATCTTTATTGGAGTATAATTGCTTTACAATGGTGTGTCAGTTTCTGCTTTATAACAAAGTGAATCAGCTATACATATACATATATTCCCATATCTCCTCCCTCTTGCATCTCCCTCCCTCCCACCCTATCCCACCCCTCTAGGTGGTCACAAAGCACCGAGCTGATCTCCCTGTGCTATGCGGCTGCTTCCCACTAGCTAGCTGTTTTACGTTTGTTAGTGTATATATGTCCATGCCACTCTCTCACTTCGTCCCAGCTTACCGTTCCCCCTCCCCGTGTCCTCGAGGCAGGACAGGAATAAAGAGGCAGACGTATTTATTTATTTATTTGACTGCGTTGGGTCTTCGTCGCTGCGCGCGGGCTTTCTCTAGTTGCGGTGAGCGGGGGCTACTTTTCGTTGTGGTGTGTGTGCTTCGCATTGCGGTGGCTTCTCTTGTTGTGGAGCACGGGCTCTAGGCGCGCAGGCTTCAGGAGTTGTGGCAAGTGGGCTCAGTAGTTGTGGCACACGGGCTTAGTTGCTCCGCAGCATGTGGGATCTTCCTAGACCAGGGATCGAACCCGTTTACCCTGCATTGGCAGGTGGATTCTTAACCACTGAGCCACCAGGGCAGACCTGTGAGCTGGTTCTTGAAGGTTGGTTGCTTGTTTAAAAAGTAGACAAGGAGGGACTTCCCTGGTGGTCCAGTGGTTAAGACTTCGCCTTCCAATGCAGGGGGCGTGGGTTCAATCTCTGGTCGGGGAGCTAGGATCCCACATGCCTTGTGGCCGAAAACCCCAAAAATATAAAACAGAAGCAATATTGTAACAAATTCAATCAAGACTTTAAAAATGGTCCACATCAAAAAAAAAATCTTGAAAAGTAGACAAGGAGATTGGAGTAGATGGAGGGAACATCAATGGGGGAAGGCCCAGTGGGGAGTGGGTGTGTGGCACTTCTAGAATCTGGTAGGAAAGGCCAGTGTACAAGGAGCCAGAGTGTTGCTGAAGATGCGTGTCCAAGGGGCCAAGAAGCTGACTCAGGGGAGGAGTTAAAGGAAGCCTGATTTTAAGAACGGGATGGTGAAGAATTCCCCTCTGCATCTCCAGAGGCAGGCGCAGTATTAGGCACGGGATTGGCCCTCAGGAAAATGAGTTGAAGGATACTGAAAGGGGGCTGGAAGCCAGACTTGCTCTTGTTAGTCTCAGAAATGTCAGCCAGTGACTGAAATTTCCTTTGAGCTACCTTCACAGTGACAATATTTATGGTGAAACTGCGATAGACCAAGCATTTGATGTGACCACAGCCTGAAAAAACAGACGCAGTGATTACAACACTATGGGGTGAGTGAGGAATAGAGGTATTGCAGGGGGAGAGAGCAAGGGTGCCCAACCCAGCGATCAGTGGCGACCGGCTGAGTGTTGGAGAATATGCCTAAAATTGTACCCAAGTGAGGACAGGGACAAGGCTTCCTCCACTACAAACCCTCTTTGGGAACTAGAAAAATCGTTCTCCTTGAGTAGATGAATGCCCCAAAGTGGATACCCTCTGAGTATCCAATCAGGTAAATGTGTCCTTGCCTCCAAGTTCACACATCCCTGGCACAGGCTAGGTTTCAGCTCCCAGCTGAGGTCGCTCAGCCGGTCGTCACCTTTGCACAGGGAAGACCCAGCACCCGATCATGGTAGATATGAGTGAAGGGCTTTCCAGAGAGAGGGAAGACGGGGAAAAAAAGGACTTAGGCATGAATGAGGATGGGGAGAACTGCGGAACCTGGAAAGACTGGGTTTTGTCTGGGCGGTATATAGGATGAGTCACGCAGAAGTGGGAGATGAGGCCAGGTTACAGACATGGTTAGATCAGGCAGGTCCTCGCTGGCCATGCTAAGGAATTAGGGGCTTTAAGCTATAAACTCTTGCAGCATCCAAGACCATACAGTACCTAGGCCACTGTAATAGAATCCCCTGGGCTGCTAATTCAATAAAATAAATTTTACACTCCACCAAATATGTCCTATGTTGGAATCATTGAATGTGGGCCTTATGTGTATGTATATAACAATTTCTCCAGGAGATTTCTATACCCGTGAAAGTTTGAGAACCATGCTGTGATAACTGAAAAAGTCGAGGCAGAGAAGCAACTTTGTTTGATTTTGTGTTTTGGAAAGTTTGCTCTGACAGTTGTATGAGTGCGGTATTGGTGTGGTGAGGACTTGTAGCAGGGAGACCAAAGAGAAAGCTGATGAAGTAAACTGGACGAGGCACAAACAAGAATCTAAGCTTGATCTGTGTGAAGCAAATGTCTTCATCCAGGAACCCTGAACCACCTCCTCAGATGAATGAAATTTATGACTAACATGGACATCCAAGTCTTCTCTTACATGGGTCCCATTATCATAATTCCGTATGTGTATGGTCCTCATTAAGTTTTTGTTGATAATAGTGGTGACTCAAAAGGGTCCTCTCTTGGTATGCAGGTAATACCCATGACTCAAACATGAGTCAGAAATACTCAGAGGCTTTATTCATGCCTGTTTTCCTACTGTTAATAGACATTTCTCATGTCCTTTTATTCATGCTCCAGTGGAACTGTTTCTGAGCAATTCAAAACCATACAATGGATTGCATTCAGTTTCAATTGCAACAGTTAATTTATCCAAGCCAATCAGCATCATACCTGGATGTAATTAGCCACCTAAATGGTAGTTGTGGGCAGATGGTTAGTCGTAGAGGAGCTGCAGGTTAGATGTGCTAAATAACTGGGCTAAAAAATCTTGTGCTAAAGATCCTTAGTGGCTCGTACCTTAGGGCCAGAGCAGCGTTTAATGTCCAGAGTAACATACGGGAAACGTGGATCCTAAATTGCTCCAACCTGACAGACCGTTGGGTCATTTTGCATAACTTACACACATCCTATCCCATAGATCTACCTGTCAGCCCATGAGACTCAGTCATTTGTAGGATGTTTTACTCAAGGATCACTCCCCTCTCAAATTTCAGGAAAAGAGATTTTGTCAGGATATAGGGGGCTCATTCAGAACTTGAAGGAAAGAAGTTAAGCAGCTTCAGGAGGACTACAAAATCATTAGACGTCTACTCAATTTCTTTTTCTGAGACAGTACATTTTCTCATCTAATTCCTTTTTCCATGTAGACCAGCTTTCTTGATAAGGCATTTGGTTCTGATTCTCCACAGCTTTGGGTTAATGCTGTGTCAACAGCAAGCCCCGATTCACCTGCCCTACGTGACCTTAGAGTGTTGCTTCACAAACACCAAGTTTTAGTGTTTATCAGTTCAAATTTTCAAGAGTGAGGCTCAACTGTAGGGCTCCAATTCTGTAATTCATCCAGTTATTTTTGGCAAATATGAGGCATAATCTGATACAGACATATGGTTCTAGGCCCACTCCTTCAAAAGAGGCAGGGAACTTCCAAGAAGAGGAACAGAATTGGGTATATAAAAAAATTATAAAAACCAGTTAAGGTCATAAGAGCAACTGTCTTAGATGTCTCAAGTACCCACCAACCAACCCATGAAATTTATCCTTTAAGAGAATCACATCTCACCTTCCCTGAGCAGTATAAAAAAAAACAACCCTCTTCTTATGCCTGCCATGATCCCAAAGCTTGTTCATTGGAGACTGGAGAAACTCTAGTAACTTTATCTTGGGGAGGATAGAAATGTTTTCTAGATGTCTCCTCCAAGCTGGACCCTAGGAAGGAGTAGGGAAACCACATATATGTGTGTACGTGTGTGTATATATATTTATTTATTCATGTATGTGTGTGCAGATATATGTATTTGTATGTACATATATACATACATGTGCAGTTCACTCCCCCATCCTGGCCTTGGGTCGTCCTGCTCCTGCACAGGCTCTGGGCCAGAACCAACCCCTCCACACCTGGCCTGGCCTCTGGGAATGGGATGGCGCCATCAGGTAGCTGTAGACATTGGCAGAGGACCGATTTGGGCCCCAGAATCCACACCAGAAGCCCAGGTTGCTGTCCCTGGGCATTGGCCTCCTAGAAGGCATAGATGTGCGGCCTGCACATGCCCAGTTCACTCCCCCGTTTTGATCTCCCCTCCCCAGGTCCCATTTCTGTGCATGGCCTTTGGGTGGGAGCTGGTTCCCCAGCACCTTGCAGGACCCCTGGTGTGTTCAGTTGACTGAAGACTGTAGGAGGGTTTCTGAGCTGGAAAGCCATGCAATAGGATTCTTAGCCTAAAGGAAAACTTCTAGTGATGCTCAGTCTTTATTTGCCATTTGCCTAATAGCAAAGCCAAGCACACAACAGAATCTCCAAGTGCTCTTCAGCTAGGATCCATCATGAGAAATTCTTGCGTTGGGTAGGAAAGCAATTCTCCCATCCTCCTCTTTGGGTGCACACATTTTTCATGAATTTTTGTTTAATGGGCTAACTGTCATCTAGTTGGGGTGATGAATAATTCATAGACTATTGTAAAATAATGTGAATGTTTAGCGACAGAGGTATATCTGGAAAGGGTGGCTGAGCTGAGTCCTAAGGAATGCATGGGAGTATGTGTGGAGGAGAAAGGGAATTTCAGGCAAGTCTGGGAGGAGGTGGTAAGACGCTGGCCTGAGCAAAAGAATGGGTGGTGAAGAGCATGATGTGTTTTACGGGTCCACAAACAATTTGGCGTCAGTGGACCATCATTGCCAAAGTAGGAAGAGATGGGATTTGAGACTGGAGAGTTAGTCAAGGACAAAGTAATGGAAGGATATGAATGCCACCTTGACCTTTATCATGCAAATAAGTTTTCATACAGGACACCTGGGATCTCCTGCATCAGAATCACCTGATATGGCCCCCAAATCCTATATAAGACTATAATACATTTAAACCCAGAACAGAATCTCTCAGGATGGGGATTGAGACGTTCCTTAGGGGATTTCAATGCCTACCAATTTGGAGAACCATTGCTGTGAGATATGGAGGCTCTTGGAAATGCTTTAGCACAGGAACAATATATTGGTGACAGTTGTCACACTTGCCGTAAAATGCCATGGTCTGTTGGATATAACTGAAACCTAGCAAACTTACATTTCCACTGTCCTGAGCTAGTGCTTGCAGTCTTGCTGTTGGAGGAATTTAAAGATTCAGAACCGGATAAGACTGAAATCTAGATTATCAGGCTGTCTTGTGAGCTCTGCTCTGGTCCAGTAGGTGTATCTCCTGTTGATAACAGATTCTGGAATGTGAGAGATGGCGCCAATAAGTATTGCAGAAGAAAAACCATGACATGCAGTGTCCAGGATGCTAGCGTCTCATTTTACTTCCAGATGTGTGAACTTGAGTCAATCACTTCACCTCTCTGAGATAGAGATGATAAATAAAAATTAAATAATATATGTGCATATTGCCTGTAAACTTGTTAAATGCTATAAGATATCTGAGTTGGCTTTAGATGACTCCCTTTCTTAAATGGATTTTACAGAGGAATCAAGATATTAATACCTACCCTCTATTCAAAACTTAATGTGTACCTAACACTAAATTGTTTACTTTGCACAAATTAGTTTGTTTAATTTAATTTATTCATCAACCATGGAATGTAGGAATGGTATCCCCAAAGTATAGACAGTTAAAAAGTATTAAGTAACTTTCCCTAAATCCCACAGCTAATAAGTAGCGGCTTTAAATCTAAACCAAGGTCTTGCTAGCTCTAATTATGTGCCCTTACTGCTGAACTGTAGCCCCAAGGTAGCCACCTAGCTTTGAAATATCTCCTCTTAGTGTTTGAAGTTTGTCTTCAAGATAGGTGTGTTTTCAATCAACTTTACCTTCTGTTTGTCAACGATTTTCTGTATCATTATTATTACTACTCCTTCTTGGGAGATTGTTTACTCATACCATGAGATACCGAATTGTTTTCTCTGACAGTAAAAAGAAAGACAGGGGAGGCTGAAGATATTGAAAAATATATGAAACATGATGTGATATCCTAGTTAATTGATGTTGCACTGAGCAAAAGTCTCAGAGAACAGAACAAGCATCCATCATTTCAACAGCAGTTAGGAGAAAAGTTGAAATAAATGAATTTTGTAAGCCTATTTCCACATCCTTTAGAAATTTGGAAACATCAGTGCAGCTCAAAAGTGTTTCCCCAATCAATGGAAATTATTGGAAAACTCAGTAATTCACTGGTATTTCCCCATTTTCTAGCCACTCAGCCACCTGATCTCTATGGCCATCTATCTATCTCTCCACCCATCCATCATCCATATAGTCATTTCCCTTCTATCTGGATATTCTTTCTACCAACATCATACATCCAACATGAATTTATCATATCCAAGATCAATTTAATAAGTATATAAAAATGTTAACTATGCACTTTAACTCAGCTATCCTTATTGAGTGCCTACTATACACCAATGCCATGGGAAGGACTTTTACATGTGTCATATCAGCCTAGGGTCAGGCACTTTGTGGTGACAAAAATAAAAATGAACTATCTTTGAGAAAGCTTCCTGCTCTTATGGGATTAAAAAGTGGAATAAGCCATGACCATAAAAAACAATGATCTGAGAATACATAGCAGTTACATTCCTTCGAAGATGAAACCATATTAGCTGTCATGCAAGAAATAACGTAACTGAGTTCTAAACAGATGGCTCTGAGAGCAAATGTCTAAGGGGGAAAATCAAAGCTCTTCATCCTCCAAGTTCTAGTTCAAATATTCCCTCCTCTGAGAAGTCTTTGGTGAAGACTGATTCTCCAGGGCTGGACTTATCTTGTCTCCTCTGCTATGGTTCACAGCCATTTGCCCCAGCTTCTCTTACGGCACTTACTCTCTTCCACGTCATCATTTTACTTGACTGTGAGGTGAAGTGGAGGATGCAATGACTGCAGTGAAACACACTTTGGGTTAGAATACCAGCACTTTTTCTTATCATATGGAGTATCTAAGATAATAATTTTATGAGTTAACCCTTACTAATATGTTTCACCCATTTTGGTAAACACTTTACATAATAGGATTTAATCCTCAGCACACCTTACCCTGGCTTTTTATGCTATTGATAATTCCATTTTACAAATACATAGGGTGAAGCTGAAGCAAATTTCCCAAATTGCTCTCATAAGTGGCTGAGACTAGTTTCAAACGATTGTCTACAAGATACGTATTTGAAGAAAATATATGCAATAATGCTACCCAACTCACTTAATTGCTTGGCATGTCAGTCTCCTCCTCTATAAGTTATGACTGAAAATATCCCATAGTGCTCTGATACAGCACTGTAGGCTGCAAATACACTGTGCGGTACATAAGATATAAGTGCGGCATAAGATAGTACAACCCTACTTCACTACAGCTTTCTTTCTGTTTGTTCCTTCAAGATGCCAAGATGCTTCTACCCTTTTGGTTTTCTTCCTTCTGTGTACAATGCTCTATCCCTAGATCTTTGCGGGTCTGGCTTCTACTTACCAATCAAATCTCCGCAAAACTGTCCTCTCACTGTAAGATCTCTCCTGATGACTCAAAAACAAAAGCTCACACCCATCACTTTCTATAAACTCTAAGCTAATTCGTTTTTCTTAATATTTCTTAATATTATTTTCGCTGATGCTATTCACTTATTTCATTATTTGGTTGTTTTTACTTGGTTATTAACTTATTTAGGATTAGTCCGGCAATTTATTTTTATTTTACCCACCTCCCTTAGCTAGTTATAGATTATTTTACTTTTATTTTAGTGGTTATCTTAGAGACTAAAACACAAATGCCTTATTAGATTATAATACAAATGAATAATTTTACTACTTTCCTGATAAAACAAGGGCCTCAGAACAGTTCAATTCACTTATTCCCTCACTCAGTTTGCATTATTGTTCTGTCAATTTATATTCTACATATGGTTAAAACTCTATGTGATATTGTTTCTTTGTGAAGTTAATTTTCATTTATGTTTGATCACTTATTTTCCATTTTCATTTGGGGGACAGACACAGCTCATTTGGCTTAGAGAAGGCAAAGTAGAAATCAACAGTTGAAGATATGAAAGGAAAGGAAAATGGAGGAGAAGCAAATTAATATGTATCAAGTACCTGCATATAGACATATATGGTGGGAATTATACTCAATATTTTGTAATAATCTATAAGGGAAAAGAATCTCAAAAGGATATATATATATATATATATATATCTCACTTGCTGTACACCTGAAACTAACACAACACTGTAAATAAACTATATGTCAATAAATTTAAAAATTACATATGGTAATGCATATATATATAATGTAATATATATGTATACATGTGTATGATATTATAATCAGAAAGATAAATAAATATGGTAAATTAAAGAGCTAGAATTAATTCTTAGAACCTTCAGATTCCAAACGCTGTACACCTGAATACATAGCACTGCAACTCCGTTTTCTCATTTGACTGTTTTTCAAGGTTGTTGGCTTTTTCTAAAATACTGGCTGTATTGGTGTGGAGTTAAGTGTTTCTGAGAATAGCTTTCTATTCTTGGAGTCCTTTCTGTCTGCTTAAGCTTTTCAGTACTTCTTAGGGGTCACCAAAATCATTACTTTAATTATACACCAATGGTCATTTCCACTTGAGAAAGAGTCCTTTTTAAGGGAAAGATCACTTGATGTCTTTAATGTTCTGAATTTGCTGGCTCTCCATCCAGTATCAGAAATCCCAAAGAGAGGTTATGTGCAGCAAAGTAGGATTGAGGATATATACGAGAAGCCAAAAAATTGGAAGACAGTTTTGAAACTTAACTTTTTAACTTCAAACAAAGAAAAGGTCGGCCTTCACTGGAGAGTGATTCAAATTCAAGCTCAACATAGAGTGAACATCTCTCATAATAACATAACTTGAATATCAAGACTACATTCACCTGAAGAATCATATTTCGCAATTATACTTGTGACCTTCAGACTCATTCCTGGGACTGAACTAGCTGAGATTATTTTTCCATCCCACCTTCCTCCTGCCTGGGAGCTCTATTCTCTTTGATGCTATAACATCAGGACCACTGTTTCCCTTATGTAAGTGCAGCTACTTGCACTCTGGCCTCCTCAGAGGAGTGATAGGAGGAATTGTAAACATCCTTATACAGTTTAACTACCAATGATACCAAATCTTTAGTTTCAGACTTTATTGAAATTTGGGCCCAAGCTACAGGGAATAACAATAAAGGGGGTTAAAGGAAACTTGAAACTTGCAAAATGTTCTTCAAGATTATGGAAAAAATTAAAAAGAAGCCCTTATTACTAAGAGTATTCTCTTGGATTATTTTAGCTCCTCCCTTTACTCTCTGAGATCTCCCTCTCCTCTTTTTCCCCCTCTTCCTCCTCCTCCTCCTCCAAGAGAAAGCTCCTCTTCCACCCCTGTAGTTTGAATCTACATACATGCACATAAACACATGCACACATGTATGTGTGCACACACACACAGAGACACACACATAAACACATGTGACGCACTAAGCATACCCTATGCGCTATCTCTTTCTTAGCCGTAAGGCAATTAGCAAAGCACAGTAATTTTCTAGTCACACATTTCCCAGTGTCAGAGTCATTGGGTCTAGCTTCTCAGCAGGAGGAGTTTAGGAGTACAGATCCATATGTAACTTGATGCTCAAGTCCAGTGGAAGAGTCCAAGCTGGGCTCTGACACTCCAGATTGTAAACTGTCTTCTAAGCCTTCTTAGTTTGTACAAAGCAAAAATATATATCTTCATTCTTCTGGAAAAGTTCTGACAGTGCCGTGAGTAAATGATATACACAGCTTCCAAGAACAACCAAAATATTTCAGACTAGTAAATTCTAAATCTGTATTAATATAAAGAAACATTTTCCCAATGGAAATGGAATGGAATGGAATATAGTCTGAAACTATTTCCCATGCTTTCAACAAAGGTAAAAAATATGTATGTGTAAGGAGAGAGAGAGAGAGAGAGAAGAAAAAAGAAAAACAAATAAAGGGGACAATTTAGACACAGATGGATGAACCAATTTAATGAAATTGAGAGGATGGAAGAGAAAAGGGAAGGTAGGAAGGGAACTAACATTTATTAAGCAGTTATTATATGCTCAGACCAGATGCATTTATCAATGTTTAATAACATACTTCATATACATTGAAATCCTTTGTGGTAGATACTATAATTCTCATTTTATATGAGACAAAAATTGTACTACAAAAAAAATGTGGATCCTGCGATCAGTTTTGATGATAAATCACACCTTTGTGGAGTGTTTGTTTTCCGAGTGTATCACCTACTGTCTACAGCCTTTTGTAAGTTGATTCATTGAATTCCCATTGTATACAGTTATTTAACTCCTTTAATTCAGGAATCTTTGGAAGATGAATTCAAATTTGATCATTACAGTAAACCACCAAGATGGGAAATGAATATTTTCTGGAAGAAAGTGGAGAATTCTGAATAAGATTTTTTTCCGATCACATGAGTGAAGACAATTTTATTTTTTCTCCAGGAAATGTTTGCATTTTAGCTAACAGTTCCATTGAGAGATGCTGACCATCTTTGAAAGGAGAAAAATAATCACATTCCAAGACACTCAGAAGTTATTTGCCATCTCCACCAGCGTGACTATTCCCAGGGGATGTCATTCCTTCATTGGTTCCTTTTTAAACTTCATTAATTAATGTCAGCTCCTCCTTCCTGGGCTCTGCTCCTCCCCTGGGTGTCATTAGATCTGTTCTACTAATTTTCAGCCTTCATCTTTTCCACTCTTTTCCCTATTTCCTCCATATTCCTGGTTCCATTCATTGGTTTCAGTTTTTATCTTTATCTATAAGGACAGGAAAATGTAACTGAGAAACCTTTTCCCAGCCTAGTTACTGCCCCTGGCTATATCTTAGATTGCAGTTGGATCCAGTAAATTTTTTTTTTTTTTTTTTTTTTTGTGGTACATGGGCCTCTCACTGTTGTGGCCTCTCCCTTTGCGGAGCACAGGCTCCGGACGTGCAGGCCCAGCGGCCATGGCTCACGGGCCCAGCCGCTCCGCGGCATGTGGGATCTTCCCGGACCAGGGCACGAACCCGTGTCCCCTGCATCGGCAGGCGGACTCTCAACCACTGCGCCACCAGGGAAGCCCCAGTTAATTTTTTTTAAAATCAATATTCAAAAGAAGGATTCCAGGAGTTAATATACTAGATATCATAATAATTTTGCAGATATGTGTGACATCCTGATTATCATTCTCACAAATAATTTTTGGATAAATTCATTAACATACGTTGAGCACCTGTTATTTCTCTGTACTGTGCTGGGCATCTTTACATAAGTGATCTTATTTAACTGCATCAAGAAACCTACATGCCGGGAGTTGACATCTTGATTTTATAATGAAGGTTACTGAAGCTGATATTTGCCCAAGGTACGTAGGTGGCAAATGATGAGTATAGAATGCAAACCTAGGGCTTCCGTGGTGGCGCAGTGGTTGAGAGTCCGCCTGCCGATGCAGGGGACACGGGTTCGTGCCCCGGTCCGGGAGGATCCCGG
>NC_041228.1:9003520-9024401 GCF_002837175.3 Physeter macrocephalus
CGTGTACCGCAAAAAAAAAAAAAAAAAAAAAAAAAAAAAAAAAGAAGGCAAACCTAGATCTGCCTAACTCCTGAGACTATTTACTTTCTTTCTACTATAACCATATTGCTTCAAATTTACACTGTCTTACAAATTGAACCTCTAGCTAACAGTTGGCCAAGCTTTCAATATCCTCAGTACATGGTGATTGTTAGAAAGAGTGAGCAATGTGTAAGAAACACAACTTAGTTTCAAGATGTTATGAGCATTTCCCCTTTTCAGATGATCAGAATATAATACATAATAAGTGCTCAATAAATATTAGTTGAACTCCACCTCTTCTTGATTGTAGTTTACGGTAGCACATTAACTTCTGTATCCAACCCAGTAACTGGCACAGGGCTGGACTCTGGAGAAATACTCAAGAAAGATGTCATCGGTTAATGTATTCATATTCCCTTCTAAGGGCCAGTTCTATACAGGACAAGCTCTGTAGCTCACATGCCTGTCTACCCCTTCGAAACTGGACATCTTCCCATTTGTTCAGCTTCATCCTTTAGACCCTCCAACTTTTTCTCTTGAGTTTTTTTATGTTATTTCTTAACTCTGGGCTTTGCATATGCAAGTCTTTTGCTGGGAATGCCTTTATCCTCTTTACCCTTTATCCAACTGACAAAGTCTAACTCTTTTAAACTAGTAAACTTCACTCAGCTCAGGCCTCACATTCTCAGGCAGGAATTTTTTGCTCCTTGTAGATTTCATAAATGGCTCCATGCCACTTTTTTTTTAATCTGTCATGAACATTTGTTTTCTCATTCACATCTCAGCTCAACTATGAGCTTCTCACAGGCACACACCTTATTATATTGATCATTCTATTCCCGGCACCTAGTATAATTCTGGTGCAGGATGGGTGCCCAGTAACTGTTAGGTGAATGAGTGATCATATCATCTGTCGGCCATTTCTTTGATATAGTGGAACCTCAATATGTTAGACGTTTTTATTACTTGGATTTATATATCTAATATTCCAAATCATACCCACTCTTCTCTGACATAATCAATATATCAGTAAATGCAGAGGCAATTATATTAATAGCTACATTTATTGAGCACCTATTATATGACACAATTAATAACCATTTTGCAGATAACATTTAATGTATGTAAAGTTAGTGGAGTAGTGCTTTTCATGATAGAGTTATTGTGGCCACCTAAATTAAGAGGAAAAATTTACTTGCAAAGACATTTAAAGAAGGTGAAGTGCTACATGTGTGTACAGAGAATTCCTTTTGTGACACCTCCTCTTTTGTATTAGTCTGATAAATAGAACATGTCTATCTATATCTATATCTATCTATAGATGTAGATAGATAAATAGATGATAGATAGATATAGATAGATACATAGATTTAGGTTCTGTTTAGAGAAGGAGGGAGGGAAAGAGAGGGAGATTTATTATGAAGAATTGTCTCATATTATTATGGAGGCTGAGAATCCCATGATCTGCCATATACAAGCTGGAGAAAAAGCTGGGGAGAGACTTAGGAAAGCTGGTAGCGTAGTTTCAGTCCGAGTCTGGAGGCCTGAGAACCAGGAACAATGATGGTTTGAGTCCCAGTCCCAGGGCAGAAGACCAAGACTGATAGTCTAGCTCAACAGTCAGGCAGAGAGAGCGAATTCTCCCTGCCTCTGCGTTTTTGTTCTTTTCAGGCCCTTAATGGATTGGATGGTGCCCACTGACATTAGGAAGGATAACCTTCTTTACTCAGCCTACTGTTTCACGTGCTAATCTCTTCAGGAAGCACCCTAACAGACACACTCAGAAATACTATTTCACCAGATAGCTAGGCACCTGGTGACCCAGTCAAGTTGACACATAAAATTAACCATCACAACCTTATTTACAAAATTTCCACTATTCCCACCTCTATCCCTCTCGAAGTAGAGAATAAGTCTCTGTTTATTTAGGTAGTCATTGTTAAATCTTCCCAGAACAACCTGAGCTAGAAACTTGACTCTATTACTCTGATTACTTGACCCCCTCCAAGCCTGAGTACTCTGTGTCTAAACCAGGAATAACACTTAATTAACGGTTTACATAAGAGAAACTCAGGTGAAACCTCCGACACACTATGTGGCATATGGCTGGATCACAATAAGTATTTTGTTTCCCCTATATTCGTCCTTTTCATACTCCCTGTTACAATTATCTTGATTTATCCTCTGGATCCAATACAGATTTCTTTTTTCCACTTACAGGAAACTTTGCTTTTATTTTTAACACAGAGTTGTGCACTGATGCATTTCCTCAGGGGAAGTGCTCTGGTTAATATTATCCTGAGTGGTAAGTGTAGGGGTAGAATTGGATTACACAGTAAGAACGCATTCAAGTCTTCAATTATTAATAAGTGGCCGAGCAATTAACAAGTCAAGGTACATTTGCTGGGAAGTGGATGATGGTAATGTTTTTATTCACTGATCAGAGCAGCAATTTCTAAATTTCATCTGAACATCCACAAGTGCAGAATATTCTGCTCCCAGTGGCATATCATCGTGATCCATTTTTATACTCAGCGAGGCTTAGCAAGTTATTTTGAAATCCCAGAGCTCTCAGATGGTATTTTATTTGCTCACCCATTTTCCAGACAGCGTTAATAGCACCATACAATAGCAAGCTTGACACAGTGCAATACTGGCATACGAGCTGGCAGATATTTATTAACCCCACACATGTGGGCAGTTGAAGCTATGGCATCGTTCAGTGTTACTCTGGGAGCGTGCCTGTTAAAATTCTGTTTTGTTTCATATGATTAAAGAATCAAAGAGTAGATAATGGTTATCAAGGCTTCTTAACACTGAATACATTCAGGACCAGGAAATTAGAATGAATGAGTGAAGCAGGCCAGGTGCAGAAAACAATAGGAACCAAAAAGGTAGTGGGACAGTGGTTAACAGGAAAGTGTATGACCCATCTGAAGGGATACCTAGTACTCAGCACATAGGGGATATTGACTCCTAAAAGAGACACCAGAAGTCTGAATTTTTTATGCAGCATCTCTCACTTTTTCAATGTTGGCAGCTAATTTGTTTTTTGCAAAACTGCAGGGCAAACAAAGTATATTTGCAGGCTTTTAAACTTTTGAGTTTAAATGCATCAAAGATCAGATTGGTGTATCTGTTATTGTTTCTGCATAGACTGTGAAGAGAACAATTACAGAGCATTTTGTTTTCCTTCTTGGTCAATGATTTTATTCTTCTGTAGATGCTTGTGCTTGATGGCTCAAATAACTACCCAAGAGCAGGGATTTCGGCTTTTCTACTTCTTTCAGAGACTGCAAAAAACACAAACAAAACAAAACCAAAAAAAGTACAAAACTATCCCATTATTTTCCTTGCCTCTGGGCATCTTACTTAGGAGAGTACCCCTGCCTGAAATAGCATTCCACTCATGCTTTTATTCACCCCTTTGTTTTCGAATCAGACACTCGTTATTTTCACAAGTCTTCCTTGACTTCCTCTCTTCCCCTACAGCTGTCCGTCAGGGAGGTAGTGCAGGGTGTTGGTGAAGGGCTCAGGTTTTGGAATTAGGCTGACCTGGTTTTGATTCACAGATTAATCACTTAATAGGTATGAGGGTGGCTTCATTGTCTTAAACTCTCTAAGTCTCGGTGTTATTGGCTGTCAAGTGGGGATGAGTGTGCCTAAACCATGGGATTACTCTTTTTTTTTTTTTTTTTTTTTTTGCGGTACGCGGGCCTCTCGCTGTTGTGGCCTCTCGCGTTGCGGAGCACAGGCTCTGGACGCGCAGGCTCAGCGGCCACGGCTCACAGGCACAGCCGCTCGGCGGCATGTGGGATCTTCCCGGACCGGGGCGCGAACCCGTGTCCCCTGCATCGGCAGGCGGACGCGCAACCACTGCGCCACCAGGGAAGCCCGGGATTACTCTTTTAAAGGAGAGGATCATACAGTACCATGCAGAGCTTCTAGCACAAAATTGCTTAAAACTGTTGTTTTGTGTGCTTATGCACATGTATGATATATGTAATTTAGTGTGACAAGTACAATAATATATGTAATGTGTGATATATTATAGTACTTACACAAAATACCAATTATACCTCTCTTCCCTCTCAGTATCTCCTCTTGGGTATCTGAGAGTATGTCTTATTCAATTTTGTAACCTCAGTTCTCAACAGAGTACCTGGCCCAAACTAGGCATTCAGTGACAAATGAGACATTTACTACCCTGCCTGGAATGCAAGTCTCTGGGGGCCACTAGGATAATGTCCAGTCTCCCCCGCTTTGGTCTCCTTTCTTGGTACCTATTCATCATTAATTTTTGAAAGTTCTTTTTCTCTATTTTTCCTTTGGGTCTAATTGGGGAACAGACAGAGGAAGATAGGACAAAATCAGTAAAAGAAGAATCAAGAGAAAGAAGAAGAAATAAGAGAGTTTATAGGCTTCGGTAAGAAAAAAGTTGAGTAAGATCTGAAACGATGAGTTGGAAGAGGTTGAATGAAAAGAAAAAGAGACAAAGAAAATACGAAGTGGGAGGAAAAACGGAGGGATAGAATATTGGTTAGGATTAGCTAGGTTATGCCGTGGTAATAAACCACTCCAAAGCCTCAGGGGCTTATAGCAACTAAGGTTTATCTCTCACTGCATGTCCGTGTGGGTCACCTACAGCTCTGCTCTACACTTTCCTTCTTTCAAGACTGAAGCTGATGGAGCATCACCTTCTGGAACATTGCCAGTCTCATGGGGGCGGGGGAGAAATGTTTTAAATAATTAATGGCTTTTAAAGGCCCAGACAACTTGGACGTACATTAGTTTTCTTGAGAATCATTGACCAAAGTGTGTCTTCGTCACTCCTGGCTTCAACATTGTGGAAGGTATAATGCTCCCCAGGGAGCAGGGGTCTGAAAAATTTGAAGAGTAATACAATCTATACAGATGTAGAAAGAGGAAAACATGTTGAATGACAGAAGTTTTAGGAAAAATCAAAGAAATATGTGGGAAGGGGTAGGAAGGTAGATGAAGAAAGATGAAAGTCAGGAGATGAAATAAAAGTTGAAGTGGAAGAGATATAAACCAGGAGAGAAGAGGATAAAGAATAGAGGCCTCCCAGGGTTGAGCTGAGGGTAATATTCCCATATTACGTGATACAGGGAATAAGCACAGGCAGACCTAGGCTAGTGTTGTGCTGAACTTCAAAATCCAGTTTACTTTACTTAAACCTCATGGTCCTCCGTTTATCCACCTGCATTTATGGCTCCTATCTCATAGCTGTTGAAAGAATTTAATAACATAAATAAATGTATAAATAGATGTGGATTTGGGCTTTTTCTGTTACCCTGGGAATTGTGGACTAGGGTTACCGGTTAAGGAAAAATGCTGCTAAGCACGCCACATCCATGCTGATGAGGTGGGGGGAAAATCTGGCTACCAGTGCTCACCATTATAAACCACACCCTTCCCAGCATATGTAGTATAGTAGGGAGGGGGCAGGTAGAGCCAGACCAAGAATGTTTGTCCTTCCAGAAATACAGCTTTCATAGACAGAGGCCTTTTCTCTCCTAGGTGCGTCTACCCCTTTCCCAAAGTCCCAGAGTTTTCAATGTGATTGAGGGTACCTTGCAAGAAAGGGGAAGGCAGGCATTATGCGTCCTGGATAGATGCTTCCCAAGTTGCTGAATTATTATTCTCTTTTCACAGACAAAGAAACTGAGGCTCAGAGTACAAAGATCACTTAGAGTGTAACAGGGGAAACAGAATTCCAGCCAAAGTAGCCAGATTTTATAGGCCTTCCCTTCACTGCGATGCTTTATGGCCTTCCTAGCCAGAGGAGGAATGGTAATTGGATCCATCTTCAAACGTATCTGCGTCCACACTACTGAGGCCAACCTGAGAAGGACTCTGGCCGGTTTGAGAAGGATCCTGGTCTTGACTATGGCACCAATGCCTAGTGCTTCTTTTACATTCTTTAGATGATGATCTCAGAGTCATTTTCATGCTTCTTCTCTTTCTAAAAGTTTCAGCTTACCTTGGAATATAATACAGCCAACTACTAGTCAGCATGAGTTTCTCTCTCTCTTTCTGTGTGTGTGTGTGCATGTGTGTGCAGTTTATAATATATTAAAATATATAGTAGAGGGCTACCCTGGTGGCGCAGTGGTTGAGAGTCCGCCTGCCGATGCAGGGGACACGGGTTCGTGGCCCGGTCCGGGAAGAAGATCCCACATGCCGCGGAGCGGCTGGGCCCGTGAGCCACGGCCGCTGAGCCTGCGCGTCCGGAGCCTGTGCTCCGCAACGGGAGAGGCCACAACAGTGAGAGGCCAGCGTACCGCAAAAAAAAAAAAAAAAAAAAAAAATATATATATATATATAGTAGAGTATGTATAACTAATAATTAATAATTAATACATATATGTCAGCACAAATTACACACTATATATATCTTAGTTTAAAATAATTACTATGTGGACTTTGCCAAACTAAAGTGTACTTATTTCTTCAGTTGTAGAGAATGGTAATGTTTAACAATGAAAAAAAAATCCTTTCTTTTAGAAAACAATTTTAAAATTGGATGAAATTGTACTTCTTGAGTGTTTTAATTTGGGAACAATAAGTGGTTACCCCAAAATGATCTTGTCAGTTTCTTTTCCTTCTCTATCTTTTGTTGTTTTTATCACAGGCTAGTTCATTCACTGGTATGATGGAAATTTTGGGAGAAGGAGTTTGAGAGCAGGCTCCCCGGAAATCTATCTGACCTGGCTAGAAATCAAAAGTCCAAACACACACAAAAATATAATCAATGAATCCAATTGTTAGAGACCACTTTCTGCTTTCCCCTAGTCATCTACATTACAAAGGATGAAATTAAATTTGAACCGGTTTTAAATTATTATTTTAAAAGTTTCTTGGCTAGCCAGGGAAAGCTACTTTTGTGAAGTTCTTGGAAAAACAAAATTGTGCTCAGCACCTGCAGTGTAGAGATAAATAAACAATACGCTTTTTGCAGGAATATATTGAATTGAACTATTCTTAGCTGCTTCAGGTTTGGTTTCTATCCCCACTCCTCAAAAAAAAAAAAGAAAAGAAAAGAAACAAAGGAGAAAATAATTGTGGAGAGAAATGGAAACAACATAAACCCTGAATTCCTTTTTCTTACTAGGCGGCAATAGTTCCTTGAATGTCTGCAAGGTAGGAGAAAACACTCAAACCATATAGCTGCTCTTGGTCAGAAATAAATGTTTCTAAAACCTGCACCAAAATGAATCATCTGTATGTTAATTGTGTGAGTAGCAGAGCTGCAAACTGATGGGCTAAGAGGGACAAAGCAGTAAAGTAAGTAATTGAGTGAAGAGACCCTGGATTAAGAAAATCCTTGCATTCCTTTTAATCACATTATCCCTGACTTTTACTACCTTATGATCCAGCAGTCCCACTCCTGGGTACATGTTCAAAGGAAATGAAATTGCTACCTTGAAGAGACATCTGTACTCCCATGTACATTGTAGCATTATTCACAATAGCCAAGACATGCATGCAACCAAGTATCTGTCAACAGATTAATGGTTAAAGAAGGTGTAGTATATGTCCATTCAAAGGAATATTATTCGGCCATGAAAAGAAGGAAATTCTGCTAGTTGCAACAGCAGGAATGGACTTTGAGGGTGTTAGGGTAGGTGAAATACGTCAGACAGAGAAAGACAAACACTGCCTGATCTCACTAAAATGTAAAATCTAAAAAAGCCAAACTCATAGAAAAAGAGAGTAGAATGTTGGTGAATTCCCAGAGGCTGGAAGGTAGGGGAAATGGAGCAATACTGGTCAAAGGGTACAAAGATGAATAAGTCCTGGGAACTAATGTACAGCATGGTGACTATAGCTGACAATACTGTATTAAATACCGAAAAGTTGTTAAGAGACTAGATCTTAAATGTTCTCACCACACACACACAAATGGTAATTATGTGAGGCTGATGGATGTGTTAATTAACCTTACTGTGGTAATTATTTCACAATATATACATGTATCAAACCATCGCATTGTACTCCTTAAATTTACACAATATTGTAGGTCAATTATATCTCAGTAAAGCTGGAAAACATCTCTGTTGACTTTTGGTAGACTTATAGTACTAACAAATAGTTCTGTACTCTAAAAAAATAATGTAAGTATAGAAATTAATGGAATTTGACACTTGAATGCAGGGAGCATAGGCAATAAATAGGAACACTGTATCAGCTGTTGCTATGTCCCAATCCATTCCCAAAATTAGTGACTCAGTGACTAAACAACCATTAATTTAGTTTATAATTTTGTGGGTCAGTAATCTGGGCTGGTGTCAGCTGGACAGTTCTACATTTGGCTGAGTTTACTCTTAGATTTTCAGCCAGTTAATGTGTTGGCTGGGATGATGTTGAGAGGATGATATATGAGTGGAAAATGGCCAAGGCTGAGTTTGAGTCTCGTTGCTGCTGTTTATTACTTGTGTGAACTGCAGGGACACTCGTTTTCTTACCCACAAAATGGAGATGAAAATATCTGCACAACTTTGTTGCTAAGATTAAATTAGGAGATGCAGGTGAAATAGCTTTATAAAATATATATTTTATAAATTTAAAAATATTTTATAAAAATATACTTAGTTGTTTTTGCCCATGTACACAAAGTAAAAACGGACAGAAATAGAGAAATAGAGAATTCAATGATAATAGTTGGAGTCATCAATATTCCACGTTTAATAGTGGCTCTAACCGTTAAATAGAGGATCAACAAAGAAATAGAAGACAAATTACACTATAAACCCAAAAGACATACAATCATAAGCGAATGCTATGGACAGGTATATGCAAACAAATAGGACAACCTAGAAGAAATGGACCTATGCACCCCAATGTCATAGTGACATTATTTACAATTGCCAAAACGTGAAAGAAACCCGTGTCCATAAACAGATGAATGGATAAAGCAAAGTGGTATGTATATACAATGGAAAATCAGCCATAAAAAAAATGAATTTTTGCCATTTGCAACAACATGGATGGACTTGGAAGGTAGTATGCTTAGTGAAATAAATCAGACAGAGAAAGACAAAAACCGTATGGTTTCACTTCTATGTGGAATCCGGAAAATAAACAGATGAATGAATATAACAAAAGAGAAACAGACTCACACATACAGCGAACAAACTAGTGGTTACCAGTGGGGAGAGGAGTGGAGGATTAAGAGGTACAAACTACTAGGTATAAAATGAGTAAGATACAAGGAAGTAATGTACAGCCCAGGGAATATAGCCAATATTTTGTAATAAGTTTATATGAGTATAATCTATAAAAATATCAGATCACTATGTTATATACCTGAAGTTAATATAATAAGTCAAATATACTTCAAGAAAAAAAGAAAAAAATGCATAAGTCCAAAATATTGGCAGCAATCAGGTCTGAATGTGGACCAGAAATTCTGAATGGCTCATTGTCTTCCTAGATCACCAACATGCCCAATTCCTAAATGAAATTTGGAAATCTTTTTTAATTTTGGTTTTTCCTTTTCATGCCAGCAAGGCAGATGTCTCAGCCATCCTCATTATGCCTGTCAGCTGTCAGTTTATGGTATTACGTTCACCTCAATCCCCTGTTCCAAGTCATGCTCACTTCATGTCTGTATGCCCAGCCAGAGATGGACAGGAAGCCTGCTTCCCATATTGGGAATGGTATTTATTAATTCGCTCATCCTGATCTTAACATCTGCCTCCTTCTTTATGTATTAAGGAAATTGAACTTACTGGATGTGCTGGTCAATCTTTTCAGATGCAATCTAAACTGGATGGAAGCTGCCATAATTCCTCCTGGTCTGTTTCCAGACTTGTTCAGAGTACATTGTCTGCAGCTGACATCTCTTAATTACCTGTGCTCCCACTGGCATTTATTATTATTCTTGTAAATCGTTATCACCTGCTCAGGATCTAGGCCCTCACATTCGTGTAGAAAAGGAGCCAAGAGGACGCCTCACAACTGTGTGGCAGTAATTATCCGTGGTACACAATAATGTCTTTGGACCCTGCTGTTTTTGTGCAGTAATTAACAGGTGGCGAGCTTTGACTGCAACATTTTCCCCAACAGTTATTGGAGAAAACACTGGCTTCTGGGTAAGTAGATTAAATATTGAAACAAAGGCTCTGAGAGGCCTCCTCACCTGACCCTTCCATTATCTTGGGTTTGCCAGGTTTCAACACTGGCATGATATAGTGGATGACGTGGATGGTATAGTTCAGTACAGGGACTGAGGGTATGCCTTTGGGGCCAATCTACTTGCAGTCACACCTGGAATCTCCCCCTTTCTGATACATGATGAGACCTATACAGGGTTAGTCCCATTATTATGGTATTGCTGGAGGCAATGTGACAGTGTCTTTGTTTCTATGCTGATCAGATCCCTTTATGGTCTTACGCTAGCCATTCTTCCACAACTACCTCCAATATGGTTTTATCTCTGACATTCTGTACTATTCACCACTCTCCAACTATGTCCCGCAAACCAATACATTTTTTTTTAAAACATCGTTATTGGAGTATAATTGCTTTACAGTGGTGTGTTAGTTGCTGCTGTATAACAAAGTGAATCAGCTATACATATACATATATTTTTTTATTTTTTTTAGATTCCATATATATGTGTTAGCATACGGTATTTGTTTTTCTCTTTCTGACTTACTTCACTCTGTATGACAGTCTCTAGGTACATCCACCTCACTACAAATAACTCAATAATTATTATCCTGAAACTTCCCTGGTGGTCCAGTGGTTAAGATTTTGCCTTCCAATGCAGGGAGTGTGGGTTCGATCCCTGGTCGGGGAGCTAAGATCCCACATGCCCCGTGGCCAAAAAACCAAAACATGAAACAGAAGCAATGTTGTAACAAATTCAAAAAAGACTTTAAAAAAATGGTCCACATCAAATAAAAAAAAAATCTTAAAAAAATTATTATTATCCTAACTACACTTTTCTTATTGCTTGAAACACCCCATTCATTCTCTCTAGCTTCATAGTGGCTTTCAGAGAGTCCAGGAGGTGCAGGAAAGTTAATTACCTGTGAGGCGTATTTTGATTGAAGAATTGAAGAAAGAATATGAGAAGAACCTAACAGATAAATTCTTCTCTCTTCCTCTCTCCATTGGGCTGTGTCAAACATGATTTTCTGTTATACAAAAGGCAGAGTATGTGGCTAAGGAGGGACACCTGCAGAATGATGGGCTAGGTCTCCACTGAGGGTTGGGGGAAAGTGGCAGGCATGGCAATGTATCATTTTGCATTTGCTTCTCATCCTTGCTTGTCTCATTTCCTATTTGCCTCACTCTTTCTGCTCTGGGATTGTACTTTCCAATAAAGCAGTAACACTTCATTGTAGCCAAAACAAAACAAAAAAAAGAGGGCACCTAAGTGAGGCAAGTGGAGAAGGGTGTCATGCAAGGATTATCATAGAAGTGAAATCTAAGCTGAGACCTGAAAGAGGAATCGAAGTTACAGAGTTGATAGGAGAAGGTAGGGACAAGCATTCCTGGCAGAGGGAATAGCATACGCAAAGGCACAGAGTAAGATAGAGCATACCAAAATAAAGACCTACAAATTATTTCACATGTATAGAACATGTGTTTTGTAATAGACAGGACTGGTAAGAAATGAGGCTGAGGAGGTAATACAAATTCTTCTTTGAGTCCTTTTTTCCTTACCTACGAAATAAGTAATAGAGACTCAGTTTGTTTAATGTGCCTTCCCAGTTTTACAAGCCATGACACAGGGAACTGTGAAGAAAGTTGTGACCCCAGATGTCTGATAATAAACCTTAAGTGGATTAAGTTGTAAGGAATAGGTTTGATGTTTTACTTAATTCCGAGAGGTGACATTACCTTCCTTAACAGAAACAAACAAAAGCTTCAAAGTGAGAACAAGAGGGACTGTCATCTCACAATGACACTTCTTGAAACAAATGGAGGATTTTTTTTAACCTAATCTAAGTTTCTGATATGTTTTGAATTGACTTGATGCTATCATTTGGCCCATAGATTGAGTTCTATGTAACAACTCAAGAGCTCCTACATATTGGTGATTTGGTTTTAATTTCCAGGGGAGCACAAGAATCCTTCTTTCACACACGACCATAAAACAGAGTGGGTCAAGAAAAGGAGTCCTTAAGATGACACTGGGACTCTCACAGATGGGGCCCATGTTGAGATCATTTTGGCGCCATTATAATTGGAGCCCATAGTTTGGGGAGGTGAAAGTTTCCATGCAAAGGGGTAAGGGAACCAATGTTCCCTTCTTGTGAAACACGCTTACTTTTCTCTCTTGCCCCTGTGTCAGCTATGGTAGCATAACCCATGGGGATGCCTCCTGACTCAAACGTGCCCTATGCTTAGATAAACAGGTGGGGCTAGGGAAGAGCCAGTGTAATAGAAACATGGAAGGGGGACTCTTCAGGGACAAAGGCAAAAGAAGTCTCAGGGGAAAGTAGTACATGTTCCAGCTGGGTTCGCTAGAGTAGAAGAACGGATGGGGAGTTGAAAACCTCATTGGTTAGACAGAATGACTGTGGTTTCTGCTAGTGTACCCATAACATACAGGAACTAAGTATTGCCCAGTCAGAATTGGAATGCTATTCATTCTTTCAGAAGGAACAGAGCTCATGCTGTATATCATCCTATGTGTCTTTCCAATAATTCTTCGGAAATTATCCAGGAGAAATTAATCTTATCTTGAAGCTGAGAGCACTAAGGCATAGCGCTTAATGTAATTGGAGATCTATGTTATTTGATTCTCTCAGATTTTGTTGAAGAGCAGGGATGAACAATTCAACAGAGCAGTTTTAAAGGGTTGAAGTAAGAAAGCATATGCAGTTTCTTTCTGCTTAAGTCCTACCAAGTCTAACTTTTTACTAAATAACATAAACGTTGTTGATATTTTTTTATTATCAACCAAGTCATTAGATAAATTGGGGTGAGTGCCTATGGTCACATGTTATAACAGAAATAGAAAATGGATTAAAATCAGAATGTTGAGTATGGAATCCAAAGCCAGTCAATCTGGGGTCAAAAGTCAATGGGTGTGAATGATCCTTTCTTCTTCAAAGCCTTGACTTCCTTCCCAAACAAGGGATGATTGGCCATTGCTTCTTTGTAACCTTTATATCGTCCCATCTGTATACAAGCCTATTTCTGTATTTAACTGTAAGCTCCTCAGGGATCCAAGTCTGGCAATAACAAATATTTTAAAAAAGAATTTGAGACTCAGAGAGTTCAAGGCCATATTTTATGCTATCTCTCATCCCCTAGCCGTAAAACATGAGACTGAGGCTCAGGGAGTTTTAACTCACTTGTTCCAAGAGCTCTGGGTTAAAATACAAGCCTAGAACTTTTACAGCAAGTCCAGTGTACTTTCAGCATCACATAGGTTAAGAGCTTTGGCAATGCAGTCAGATACCGTGGGTCCAAATCTCTGCTTGACCACTCACTGTCTGTGTAAACTGGGGTATCTGTAAATCTCTTTAGTCTGTAATTTCCTTACATGAAACTGGAGAAAATAATGGTGACTGTCTCATGAGATTTTGTGACGATTTAAATAAAGTAATCTATTTTAAATGTTTAGTACAGTGGCTAGCACATGGATGGCAGTTAAATATTAACTGCTTTTATTATGATTAGTTCCTTTTATACCACAGCTGAATAGTGTTGTTGTGATTGATTCCACATGAAGGAAGTACTGGCCCTATCCACCACTCTCACAACACTGTGATGGAGATCAGGACTTAGTGGCATTGACTTTAGTCCAAAGTCAACATTTTCTGCTCTCTACAAATCCAGCCTCATTCATTGCTTCTTCTAATGTTCGCCACTGTCCAACAGTAAAGAGAAGATATTTCAATATCCTTGGAGTACTTGACCTTCAACAATTAACTCTAGTAAATATTGGCATCTCTGCTTGTTTAATCGCTCTCTTTTATTCTTGCCTTGTTCTACGACTGAGATAGAGAATCAAATTATGTTCAAGGGTATCCATAATTACAAGAGTAGGAGTAGTGATAATGATGTGTACGATTAATCTCACACATGTAAGTGCCAGATGCTTTATACCCAATACCCATGCAATTAGTTGATACATTTTATGACTAGGAGTATAAATATTAATGTCATCTACTTCGGTTTTCCAGTCAGGCACTTGAAACTCCACTTGCTTTTATTAGCAGAAAATCTAGTCTCTACTACTTGACTGTCCTCCTCCACACCCTGAATTTTCCAATTATCCTGGAACCCTGTTCAGTCCCCAAATGCCAGATGTGTTCCAAACACAAAGCAGGGAGAAAACCAGAAAGTGTCATGGAATAACTCACTCATTGTCTTTGGTTGTGGCCACATGGGTCCTGCTTCGTCTGGGCTGCTGCTGTATTGATACCTGAGCTCACTTCATTCCTTCTAATTCTCACAATAGAGTGTCACAATTGAGCCAAATTGTAACCCTTTGCATCCTCACTTGCTTGTTTAGTGAGTACTCCCAAAGCACTACATCAAGACAGGGTCCAGAAAAGCTTCTAGCCCATCCTGCATGATGTGAAGCTCATTGCCTTGGGGTTGAGTGTGTGTGGTCAGTTGATATGCTGCCTCAGTGGGGACCATAGAGTTCTTTCTTGCTGGTAGACCACATTTGGACCATTACAATTCAAGAGAGAAATTCTTATCATGTTGATTCTTAAAAGGGGATGGAGGTAGAAGCTCAATTTCCTTTCTCCCAGGATATTTTTTTAATCCCTAGGCCCCCCATTTACTCCAGGGAATGGCCGAGAATGTGAAAATGCTATTGGGAAGGCACAGATTTTGTCAAGCACAAATAATTCACTTATATACTTTCCCCAGGGCCATGGGGATATTTCACCTTATGTTTGTTTAAAACAAGAGGTGTACCAGCTAAAGATTCAGGCTCATTTTCCCTTCTAGGCCAGGAAGCAGCTCGAAGCTTCTTCCACTATTGCCTTTTGAGTACTGTCTCATCAGCATCCTCACCAGTACAAGGGTCAAGTCTAAGCAACCCTTCTTGATGGTTATTATTATCTTCATTTTATACGTGATGAAATAAGTTCAGAGAGCTTACCCATCCTCAGGCCACACTGCTAGTAAGCAATAGAAATGGGATTCTAATTCAGATTGACTTGACTCTAAGCCTCTGGCTTCTCTGCAGTGCTCATACCTGTCTTGGAGCCTAAGGGCAGCCACATCTGTACTCCCTTATATGTGGAACGCTAGAGCTTGGAGGACATTCCTTTCTCCCTCTCAATCTCTCTCTCTGTCTCTCTCTCTTTCTCTCTCTCTCTCTCTCTCTCTCTCTCTCTCTCTCTCTCTCTCTCTCTCACACACACACACACACACACACACACACACACACACTCTCCAAATAACAACTTTGAGAATTGGGTCCCACTAAAAGGTCTAAGACTGATATTTCTTTATGCTCCTCATAGATAACAAATCTACCCTCTTCTGAGACCTGGGAGAAATGCATCCAGGGCTCACACCTCTTCCCACACAATCCCAGTAGTCACTAGCTTTGGTAGAGCCGAAAGTTAATAGGGAAAGCTTCAGATTCCAGCTTCATCCATCCTCAAGGGGCCTTTTGCTATTAATCGTCCAAGAGGCTTCTGATTTCTAGCCACGACTGTCCACCCACAGGTCCACTAAAATAATCTGATGGATGAAGGCTGGTCCTGATGAAACCATAGGAATAACTCCTTCATTCTTTTCATGGGAGGTTGAAAAGGTAATTGTATTGACATCTGAAAGCCAATCTCACCTCCCATTGGAAGGCAGGGCCATGTCCTAATACAGGGCACCTGTTGCTGAGACTGCTGTGCAAGTTGCTGCCACGAATCATAAATCTTTCACCAGCCGTCCTTGAAAGCTTGTCACTCCCCTGCCCTTTCACTTGACGGATGTGCCTGGATCCCAGTGCTACAAATGGTTTGGTAGGTTCTAATTGATTAGCTGAGGCCAGCAACTTTCATAAATGAGAATCATGGGGTGGATTTCCTGAGGGAGTTCTAATTTTCAAGTGGCCTTAAAAATAGAATTCAGGGGATAATGAATATTCAACAGTATCTTTAAATAGGAAAACACATTAATAGCCATGGCCATTATTATTTATAGCATGTCTGCCCTATACTATAATTGTTTTAAACCGATATATATATAGTCATCTCAATGACACCTCATAATAGATACTAGCTATCATTCCCACTTAACAGATAACAAAACTGAGACTCAACAGAAGTTGTTACGGAGAGGCATAGCTGAGGTTCAAACCAGTCTGAATAAGTGAATCCTGTGGTCTTTTCATAAACATACCTTTTCTTTACTCACACGCAGTTTGTTTCAGCATTTTTGTTATCTCTTATATCTCACTAATTCATTCCTGTACCTTCAAAATCCTACTGTGTTATGAAGCCTAACTTTTCTATTCAGTATTTATCAAGTATCTGCTCTGTGGAAAGTACAATATGGGGTCTTCTGAGCATAAAAAATGATGGTGGACAACATCTTGCATCTTAGGTAGTTTAAATTTTATGTCATGTTGTCTTATTTTCTAAATATTCCATCTGTATTAGTTATAAGTTAAGGACACTAACACGTATTTACCACTTACTATGTTCTAGAAAATTTCATATAGTATTTTATTTAATCTTTGCAGCACCTCTGTTGCTGTAACACCCGTTTCATAAAAGGAAAATGACTTCCCCCCAAATCACCAAGGTTGGTGCCTCAGGCACAGTTTTAATCTAGATTTCCAGCGCCTCATTTCAGAGAACATAAACATATGTCACTATCTGGAGGGATTTGGCGTCGTCAGAGCTTGGATGGGAGGTGCTATTGGCATCTAGTGGGTAGAGGCCAGGTATGCTGCTGAAATTCTACAGTGCACGAGACAGCCACCCACAGCCAAAAATATGGAGTGTAGAATTTGAGAAACCCTGCACTATACTGTAAGTGTTCCTGAGAACAAAGATCATAGTTTACAAATGTTTAATGCCAGAAATGACCTTAAAGATTGTTGAGTCTTACTGCTAGTATTCTAATGAATATTTATTGAGCTTCTGTTATGTGTGTGCAAGGTGTTGCTTTACTTACTCATTCATTCAATTATCCAGTACTTATTGGAAACATAGCTTCTAATCACTGGGAATTACACATGTATACACGGGGTTCTAATAAGTACAAAAGGGGTCTCTGAATTTGGCTGTTTGCAGAGATAATGTATAGGTGAAGCCGTGTGGTTCTTTTAGCATAAATTCAATAGGATACTCTTGTTGTTGTTGTAGTAAAAGAATACTGTCTGAAAATACTGTATGAATATTTATTCCAGGAGCTTCAAGGAAAGGCAGGAAAGGGAAAGATAGGATGCAATGACATGGTAACTTCCTCCTGTGCAGCAGGTAGAACTGAGCATCTACAAAGTCTAGTGAAACTCAGGGCACAAGCAGTTGTACTTTGCAGCTGAGAGTTTAAGTGTAGCCCTGAGCAGGGAGAGAGAGTTACACTCCCTGCTCCAGAGCACTGCTCAGCTTGACCACCATGAAGGCTCAACATGGTCACTAAGAAGACTCATGAGCTCAGAGAAGCAGTATCTCTAAACAGCTCTGGTGACTAACCACTGTGTCAGTGGTGGGGCCCTCAGCAGGGACTGAGGCAGAGAACTGAGGGGCTGACAGCTCCTGAAGCACTCAAGGAATTTCAGAGGTAAGGGAAGACCATCTTGAGAAGAGATGGTCAGGCTGGTGGCACTGAAAACCATTGTAATCTGATCAGAGATGATAAAGGGATGGTATTGAATTTCAAAGTTTCCTGGAACCTGGGGCACTTGGATTTCCTAAGTAAAAGACATAGTCATATCTTTAGAGGAGTCACAGTGTGATTGGAAAGATGTAATATGCACATTCTCTTTCTTTTAGGGGAAAGTGTTGTTTACTCAGCAACTATTCTACACAATCCCTCTGCTAGATCCTTTCACATAACATGCATTATTCCACTCAATTCTCTCCAAAGCAATTAAAGGTGATGCCAGTGTAATCAGTTTATAGACGAGGAAACTGAAACTTAGATAACTCATTTCATAGACAAAGAAATTGAAACTCCAAGGTCTAATAGTTCCCCAAATTTATCAACTCTTTCTTATTTCTGGGCCTTCACATATTCTTTTTTTTCCGTGTTGGAATATTTCTACCCACCACCATCACCTGGTTAACAACTAACCTCAGCTTAAAGGCTTTTCTGACCCTCAAAGCCCAGATCAATTTTCTCTATTATAAGCTCATAGAGCTCTATCTTTTACTTTGTGTGATAGTCATAAACTTGATTATTACTCTTGATGTTTTGCATTTTGTTATATTTGTTTTCTCTGCTAAATTAAAAGCTTCTTAAGCGGAAAGGGCCATGATTCCTTTGTTCCTCTCTGTATTCACAGCCAGTGATACAGTGTCAGGTACAGAGTAGGTCTTCAATAAAATTTGAAGTCCACAATTTTTGGGGTCAGCATATTTGGCTGGGCTCAACTGGACAATTCTTCTAATCTGGGCCAGTCTTGGCTAATCTTGGTTGGATTGACTCATGTGTCTCAGGTTAGCTGGTGAGTAGGGTAGAGCTGATTAGTCTGAAACTATGTGGCAGCTAGTCGTGAAGATGATGCCTGATGAACTATGTCTCCTGGTATCCGTGCCTTCCTACAGTCCCTTCTCACACTGAACCTGGGCTAATCTTGTGACTCACTTTACTAACAGAATGCAGAGAAAGTGACACAGTGCTAATCTGAGATCTAAGCCTTAAGAAAGCCTGAAAGCTTATACTTTTGCCCTTTTGAGTGCCCTGAGCTGCTATGTAAGAAATCCAGCTATCATGCAGTAAAGATTACATGGAGTACAACAGAAAGGTAATCCGGCGAGGCCTTGAGATAAGAAACAGAGAGAGAGGGAAGGAGGGATGGAGGGAGAGGGGGAAGGAGAAGAAAAGCAGCAAGAAGAGGAAAGGGGACAGAGGAGAAGGAAAAAGAGAGGAGGGGAGAGGAGGAGAAGGGACGGAAGGGGGACTTATCTCTCCTAGCATTTTGGTCTTCCTTATTGAGACACCTAACATCCAGACATGTGAGAGGGCCATCTAGGGTGTTCCAATCCAGCAGAGCTCCCAAATGACTGAAGTTCCGGTCAATATCATGGGGAACAGAAGAGCTCGGTTGAACCCAATCAACCCACAGACATGTACGAGATCATTAATTTTTTTTTAATGTCACTAAGTTTTAGGGTTGTTTGTTTGCAGCAACAGACAATGAAAACATATGGACTCACCCATAAATCTGCAAGATATCTCGCTGTCAGCTGGTGGAATGAGGGGGGTGACCATCAACTGCTAGGGTGACAGGGACACTTGTCTCTCAACATCCAGCAGGGTAGCCCAGGTTTGTTCCCATAGTGGCATCAGAGTTCTAGGAGGGTAAGTAGAAATATGCAGGGTCTCTTGAGGTTTGGGCTTAGAAATGGCACAATGTGTATTTCCCTGTGTTCTATTGGCCAAAGCCAGTCATAAGGCTACTCCGAATCCAAAGCCAAAGAGATAGACTCCACTTCTTAATTAGAAGTGCTAGAAAAGTCACATTGCAAAAAAAAAAAAAAGTATGAATACAGAGAGAGGTGGAAAACTGCAGTCATTTTTGCAACTGACCACATAAGACAATGATTATTATAGTCATGTTTGCAAATGATGAAATCAAGGCTTGGTTTAGAGGAGGCTGAGTGACTGGACCACGGTCCCACAACAAGTGTGTGATAGAGTTGAGATTCCCAGCTAAGCATTTATTCTCCTGAGTTCAAATTCTACCTCTGACACATCATGCTGCTTCTATGGTTTAGTGATTGTTTTTGGTTTATTTTAGCTCTAGTAATGTTTCCCAAATGAATCTTCAAGTGTAGTCCATGTATTTTGGTGATGCTCTGTAATTTAAAAAATGAGGAAATTGGAGGACCTTCAACACGGTGGAGGAATAAGACATGGAGATCACCTTCCACCCCACATATACATAAAAAACACATTTACATGTGGAACAACTCCCACAGAACACCTACTGAATGCCAGCAGAAGACCTCAGACTTCCCAAAAGGCAAGAAACTCCCCACATACCTGAGTAGGGCAAAAGAAAAAAAAGAGACAAAAGAATAGGGATGAGACCTGCACCTCGGGGAGGGAGCTGTGAAGGAAGAAAAGTTTCCACACACTAGGAAGCCAAGACACATATTAATCAAACTATTGACAATTATATGCAAAGAAAAAATATTAAAAGCAGCAAGGGAAAAGCAACAAATAACATAGAAGGGAATCCCCATAAGGTTAACAGCTGATCTTTCAGCAGAAACTCTGCAAGCCAGAAGGGAGTGGCAGGACATATTTAAAGTGATGATAGGGAAAAACCTACAACCAAGGTTACTCTACCCAGCAAGGATCTCATTCAGATTCGACAGAGAAATTAAAACCTTTACAGACAAGCAAAAGCTAAGAGAATTCAGCACCATCAAACCAGCTTTACAACAAATGCTGAAGGAACTTCTCTAGGCAGAAAACACAAGATAAAGGTAAGACCTACAATAAGAAACCGAAAACAGTTAAGAAAATGGTAATAGGAACATACATATCAATAATTACCTTAAATGTAAATGGTTTAAATGCTCCAACCAAAAGACATAGACTGACTGAATGGATACAAAAACAAGACCTGTATATATGCTGTCTACAAGAGACCCACTTCAGACCTAGGGACACATACAGACTGAAAGTGAGGGGATGGAAACAGATATTCCATGCAAATGGAAAT
>NC_041228.1:9024473-9027241 GCF_002837175.3 Physeter macrocephalus
GTGCTCACGGAACATTCTCCAGGATAGATCATATCTTGGGTCACAAATCAAGCCTTGGTAAATTTAAGAAAATTGAAACCATATCAAGTATCTTTCCTGACCACAACGCTATGAGACTAGATATCAATTACAGGAAAAAAACCTGCAAAACATACAAACACATGGAGGATAAACAGTGTGCTACTAAATAACGAAGAGATCACTGAAGAAATGAAACAGGAAATCAGAAAATACCTAGAAACAAATGAGAATGAAAACACTACGGCCCAAAACCTATGGGATGCATCAAAAGCAGTTCTAAGAGAGAAGTTTATAGCAATACCATCCTATCTCAAGAAACAAGAAAAAAGAAGAACAATCAACCCCCAAAGTTAGCAGGAGGAAAGAAATCATAAAGATCAGATCAGAAATAAATGAAAAAGAAATGAAGGAAGCAATGGCAAAGATCAATAAAACTAGAACCTGGTTCTATGAGAAGATAAAGAAAATTGATAAACCATTAGCCGGACTCATCAAGAAAAAAAGGGAGAAGACACAAATCAACAAAATTAGAAATGAAAAAGGAGAAGTAACAAATGACACTGCAGAAGTACAAAGGAGCATGAGAGATTACTACAAGCAAATATATGCCAATAAAATGGAAAACCTGGAAGAAATGGAGAAATTCTTAGAAAAACACAACATTCTGAGACTGAACCAGGAAGAAATGGAAAATATAAACAGACCAATCACAAGGACTGAAATTGAAACTGTGATTAAAAATCTTCCAACAAACTAAAGCCCAGGACCAGATGGCTTCACAGGCGAATTCTATCAAACATTCAGAGAAGAGCTAACACCTATCTTTTTCAAACTCTTCCAAAATATAGCAGGGGAAGGAACACTCCCAAACTCATTCTATGAGGCCACCATCACCCTGATACCAAAACCAGACAAAGATGTCACAAAACAAGAAAACTACAGGCCAATATCACTGATGAACATAGATGCAAAAATCCTCAACAAAATGCGACCAAACAGAATCCAGCAGCACATTAAACGGATCATACATCATGATCAAGTGGGGTTTATCTCAGGAATGGAAGGATTATTCAATATATGCAAATCAATCAATGGGATACACGATATTAACAAACTGAAGGAGAAAAACCATATGATAATCTCAATAGATCCAGAAAAAGCTTTGGACAAAATTCAACAC
This sequence comes from Physeter macrocephalus, assembly GCF_002837175.3. Taxonomy (NCBI): domain Eukaryota; kingdom Metazoa; phylum Chordata; class Mammalia; order Artiodactyla; family Physeteridae; genus Physeter; species Physeter macrocephalus. Next base: position 9,025,675 of record NC_041228.1, read on the forward strand.
CCATTTATGATAAAAACTCTCCAGAAAGTAGGCATAGAGGGATATTACCTCAACATACTAAAGGTCATACATGACAAACCCACAGCCAATATCGTTCTCAATGGTGGAAAGCTGAAACCATTTCCACTAAGATCATGAACAAGACAAGGTTGCCCACTCTCACCACTATTGTTCAACATAGTTTTGGAAGTTTTAGCCACAGCAATCAGAGAAGTAAAAGAAATAAAAGGAATCCAAATCAGAAAAGAAGAACTAAAACTGTCACTGTTTGCAGATGACATGATACTATACATAGAGAATCCTAAAGGTGCTACCAGAAAACTAACAAAAGACCCGGAATAGCCAAAGCAATCTTGAGAAAGAAAAACGGAGCCGGAGGAATCAGGCTCCCTGTCTTCACACTATACTACAAAGCTTCAATAATCAAGACAGTATGGTACTGGCACAAAAACAGAAATATAGATCAATGGAACAGGATAGAAAGCCCAGAGATAAACCCATGCACACGTGGTCACCTTATCTTTGATAAAGGAGGCAAGAACATACAATGGAGAAAAGACAGCCTCTTCAATAAGTGGTGCTGGGAAAACTGGACAGCTAAATGTCAAAGAATGAAACTAGAACACTCCTTAACACCATACACAAAAATAAACTCAAAATGGATTAAAGTCCTAAATGGAAGGCCAGACACTATAAAACTGTTAGAGGAAAACATAGGCAGAATACTCTATGACATAAATCACAGCAAGATCCTTTTTGGCCCACCTCCTAGAGAAATGGAAATAAAAACAAAATTAAACAAATGGGACCTAATGAAACTTAAAAGCTTTTGCACAGCAAAGGAAACCATAAACAAGACAAAAAGAAATGCTGGAGAGGGTGTGGAGAAAAGGGAACCCTCTTGCACTGTTGGTGGGAATGTAAATTGGTACAGCCACTGTGGAGAACAGTATGGAGGTTCCTTAAAAACTAAAGATAGAACTACCAAATGACCCAGCAATCCCACTACTGGACATATACCCTGAGAAAACCATAACTCAAAAAGAGTCATGTATCACAATGTTCATTGCAGCTCTACGTACAATCGCCAGGATATGGAAGCAACCTAAGTGTCCATCAACAGATGAATGGATAAAGAAGATGTGGCACATATATACAGTGGAATATTACTCAGCCATGAAAGGAAACGAAATTGAGTTATTTGTAGTGAGGTGGATGGACCTGGAGTCTGTCATACAGAGTGAAGTAAGTCAGAGACAGAAAAACAAATACCATATGCTAACACATATATATGGAATCTAAAAAGAAAAAAATAGGTTTTGAAGAACCTAGGGGCAGGACAGGAATAAAGACACAGGCATAGAGAATGGATTTGAGGACACAGGAAAGGGGAAGAGTAAGCTGGGACGAAGTGAGAGAGTGGCATGGACATATATACACTACCAAATGTAAAATAGATAGATAGTGGGAAGCAACCGCATAGCACAGGGAGACCAGCTTGGTGCTTTGTGACCACCTAGAGGGGTGGGATAGGGAGGGTGGGAGGGAGATGCAAGAGGGAGGGGAT